>NW_009710765.1:0-22555 GCF_000703405.1 Apaloderma vittatum | reverse complement strand
TTAAATTTAACTATCGGCGTGAATTTTTTTTTTTTTCGGATATGGGCACCCTCCTCACCTCCTTCGTTACACACACACACACTCGGGATGCTTTGCAGCTGCGTTTAAAGCCTGGTGCAATCTGCTTGGGCTTGATCAGCTTCAACGGCCATTTGAATAGCATGATCCAAAATTACGTTCTGGAGTGACCGTGTTTGAATGGATAAGGCTGTCCTGTGACCTTAGGTGCGTACAATGTCCTTACCCTGGCTAGAGGCAAAACATCTTTCAGCAAATCCCTGAGGTACAGAGAGCACTTTAAGTGGTAAATCTGCTTTCGCTTGGTGCAGCTCGTTGGGACGGGCCACATGGCAGAAGTACTTTCCCACACAGACCTGATGACAGCTTTTCCCATTTGAGGGCTGCCTGAGGAGGCAAGAACACAGAGTGCCTTGCATCTGCACCAGCAGAGACCTGCAGCGGTATTTGGGTTGGAGTAGGAAGACATGTTGGACTGTCAGCCTTTAGCTCTGCTAAAACCTGACACTGATGTAGAATGAATGCTTTCCTACACCATATGTTGGGCATCGACATGCAAAAATGTTCTTGGTGCACTTAACAACTCCCAGGAAGAGTGCAGAAGCTAATACTCAGAACTTCATTGACTTATTTCAATTATTGGAAAACCAGTGGCAAAAATTATAAAGAAGAACTGAAGGAATCCGCAAAGAAATCTCCTGTTATCATTTACATGATCAGGTATTTGTTCCAGATAAACATTATTTATGTATAGGTACACATAAGCACATACACATATATCTAATAAATATGATATGTACAAAAAGCATGCAGTAAATTATAGGTAAGCATCTCCAAAGAGTTCAGAATGCATCATAATGAAAGCATGCTTCTTGTAATCTGGACATCTGGCTGTATTTAACATCACTTTATGTCAACCTCACACATAAAATCTGGGAGAGGGCAGAAAAGCAATGATAGGTTCAGTTTACTGGATAGCACTGCAAGCAGACACAAATAAGACAAAATCATACACGCAGTAATTATGCAGCAGCTATGCTACAGCAGTTATAGCTACTCCATAGCACATATCCTGAAATTAGTAGAGTGTTTTTATTTAGTAAGGCACATAACATATTAATTTAGATGCTTGCTTGCTGAACACCTTTGAGAATATTTTCTCTTCTGTAAGTTCATCTCAGCAGCTTTGTCTCAGCCTCAGGCTGTGGTCAGGTCACGGCAGTCTGAAGAAGGAAGCAGTTTGTGCTCCACCTCTGCAACAGCTGGAAGGGCTGCCAGTGGATCACACACCTGGTGCTGCTCTGCAGAAGGAGGAACGGTCTGCTGCCAGCTTCCCTCTAAAATTCAGTCTCTCCTTTGCTATACTTTTAAGGCCTTTTGGAGAAAATATCAACTTAGATTTTAAGGCAACCAAGGGCTCACGTATTTTGCTCTTCTGCCTAACACAGATCATGGATCTTTACCCAGTAATTTCTCTGCCAGACCCATAACCTCTGTGCTGCAGCATCTCTCTGGAAAACACAACCTTGATTTCAAAATGCCCAATGATAACACAATGATTTTCTGAGCACTATGGTGAGTATGATATGAATTGTGACCTGAATCCTGCTCTTTGAAGCAGGGAACTCAGTATATCTTAGCATCAGCTGAACATTGTAATGATCCATTTCTACATCTGGAAAGTCCAAGAGAAGCAACTGGATTGATCAAGCCAGTGCGTGAGAATTAGAGAAACAGGTTGTGCATAACACACTGTTTTTTGCTGCTAGTTCTGAGTTCCTAGAAATGGTTGCGCACATAAACAAGCCTGCTTGTCACAGATCCCTCCTGTGTGATGAGGCAGGCAGCACACGGCGCTGCAGGAATTTAAAATGTGGCAGGATGAGGGAACTGGCACCCGCGCACCAGCACAGAACTAGTCATGCCAAAGATTACCAAACAATGCGAACTGGAAACTTTAATACGAATCCTTTTCATCTGGAGGAAAAAAAACAAACAAACAAACAAAAATCTGTTTTCTTCACTGCAGGCATTTGAGACATGAACAGAAGAGGCGTCCCTGCCCATGGCAGGGGGTTGGATCAGAAGATCTCTAAGGTCCCTTCCAGCCCAGGCCATCCTGTGACTCTGTGATTCTATGAAATTTATCTCAGTTACCGTGTATACTGATGACAAAAGCAATTCCTAAGGGCAGGCTATGCACAGGGACTACACTGAAATGGTGTCACACAAGAACCAGGCAATTCCTAACACAGATTGAATTAGCAAGACTGGTAATAATAACAACACAACCAAAACAGGCACATTTGGTAAACTTCCTGTATTTGAGGTAAACTCCAGGTTCTGTCTCCACATCAGAAGATCTGAGCAATAACTCTCTATTCCACAAATGATTGATGAAGGTGCTAAACAAGAAACTAGTGCACCTGTACTTTTTTCCTTGGGGGAACAGTCAGCTTGCATTATAAAATTTGGGCCAGTTGGTCCTTTTGAAAAAAGAAACAAAATGAGGAAAACCTCGCTACCATCCTTCCTCCAAGCACTCATGCCAATGCTCCTTTCCCTCTGAATTTAGTTGTCATTTTAAGACCTTTTTTCCCCCTATTTCTGCAACTCTGTCTGGCCATCCTATTTCCCTACCTTTAGCCAGGAAAGACTTGCTGCTGAGGGAGCTCCTTCTGCAGCCAGAGCCCTCCGCAGGCCCTCCTTGTGTTCCCACACAGGTGGGACAATCCCATAGCCAAGGAACCACACCGCCCCAGGCATGTGTTGGCCTCAGGACTTTTGCTGCTCATTATGTAAGACCAAAATGTCATAAAACTGTCCACATGTTCCCAAGAGTTCGCGGAGCAATGACCTACTTGGGTACGGTGGCCTCCCCATCACTGGAATTTAAATCATCTCTTAAAGGTTTTTTTCCCCTTCGTACCCGCTGTGTTCATGATAATTCAGGACTCTGAACATATAATCTTGGGGGAAATTCTTGAATGTTTTTATAGCATTTCATTTGACCACTGGTCTTTGAAAATCCGATCAGCCCCAGAAGATTTTTGCTGGAGCCATTGATGTCAAGTGGCTGCAGTGACTTGAAGGAAATATGCAGAGCACAAAGAAACCACTTTTGGTAAGGAACATCACTTCAAGGACCTTTGTCTTGTTTGCCTTCCAAACTCTTGCAGAAATATATGCTGTGTCGACGCAAAAGGTGTTTCCCAGAGGGACCTTCATGTTGGTGTCTGTTCTGCGACAAGTGAACAATCTCCTAAAATTCTCTGACTGCTTTACAGACAAGAACCTGTATGTATAAAAGGCTGCAAGATTGCTGCATGTGTTCTATGTCTCAGCATTTCTATAGATTCATCATTTCTAAGCTCTGGATATATATTTTCTAACCTTTAAAAAAAAATAATTCTCGATGTGAGCAGGGCTGGGCTGTTTCAAACACACGCTTATTCCTCCTAAGATCAGCAGCATTTCTGTTAGTCAGACCGGGCATTTCAGAGCTATCTGGTGGCACGGCGTTATGCATGAGGAAGATGGAGAAAAGCAGTTCTGTGGATTTTTATGACTCTGTAGATCCAGGCTCGGGCAGAGGCACTTTCCTGACACAGATTCCAGGAAGGTGATTTAGTTTTCAACAGTGACCCCCTCTGGTGTGCAGGAGGGGAATCTCCAAACTGCGCACACCATCCTGATGAAACTGCCATTCTTAATATGAAATGGTTTGCTTATAAAAATTATTACTTTTCAGTCGTGATCTGAGGAGTGTAAGTGGAAAAAAGGAGTCTGCCATAATGGCCGAGCTTCCTTCCTGGCATTGCTTTATTAAGACATCTCTGAGTGCTCTTTATTTTTTAAACACTAAATGTCATTTAACCGAGATCAATGTCTCTTAGCAGAGTGTCATTACTTAGAGAATATGAATCAACGTCAAGTTCTGTGCTAAACATAGAAAACACTGTGAGTACAGGTCTTGGGCAATAATACCTGCCAAACAACTCATTATTTTTTTTCTGAGGGCAAAGTACTGAAGTCTCTCCTCTTGCAAAATCATTCCTCTTATTCTCACTTTTGCCTCTTTCTGTCTGAATTAAGAACCCTAACGTCGTTTAAAAGCTTAATGGCCCCTTTCGAGCCCATTTGATTGCAATGATCTGTGTTGCAGATATTTCACTCTCTGCTCCAGCCCTGAGACAGCCTTCATCCATTTACCAGGCAGGGACCTGTACTTCTTGAGTAGACAGGTTATAATCGCAGCACTGCACTGAATTTGCAAATAAACACACAACACAGACAGAAATTAAAATCCTGAATAGGTTCATTTTGATGTTGTCTTTATTTTTGCAGACTTGACTCCTCGGCATGCCACCACTTCATTTTCCTGGATAAGCCTTTTCTAGATGAAAAAAATGTTGTTTCTTCTGGACTGGCATAAGGCACTCCATCACATTCCTCTGCAAAGTGACAACATTTCTTCATTGGTGCAGTTTTGCTTCCTCAGTGCTGTGTTCCAGCCTTTGGTTCCACTTCTTGCTGGTTTGAGTGATTTTTTGGCAGAGAGTAGAAGAGCTGATCTGATTAGACGTCGTTCCATGGGGAACACTTCATAGTTTGTGATATTGCAGAGCCCCTTTTTCTCCTACACACTGCAACACACTTGTAAAATCACAAAGCCTGGCAGGAGCGGCAATCAGTGTGGTTGCTCCCTCGCTCTGAAGCTGAAGCAGCACCATCATCATCACTCCAGCCACTTGCACAACCCACCCGCTCCCGCACACCCCCAGGGCAGAGCCCAGACCCTCACAGGGCTGTATTTTCCAGGGCTTGGACAACCTCAGAAACTAACCCTGATGTCCCAGCAGATCCTCCCTCATGGCTGTTCAACGCTGACACCCTGCTGAGCTGCCCCTCATGGGTGCAGAGAACAGGTATTTCCATGGCAATACCCATCCTTTAGTGACTTGGCATCACTTGCTTCAGCAGAAAATAATCTTCTCGTGGTCATCCCTGCATCTCAGGCTGGATCCCTGGAGGAGATAATGGCAACATCTCTGGTTAGGAGAGCAAGCTAACAGAGCACAGTGAGCGTCCTGCTGCAGGGATGCTGCCCCCAGTCAGGGTGAGCTGCTCATCAGAGAATGCCGTGATGGTGCTTCCCATACAGAGAATGAACGTTTGTGGGGGCTTTGACCCTGGCTGGAGGCAAGTGCCCGCTAGACCTGCTCCTTCTTCCTCGGGGGGAGGACTCCTCACTCTTCCCTTGCTCCAGCGCAGGGTTCTTCCATCAAGAGACTGCTCTTCACCAACTGCTGCCATGTGAGTCTTCCCCCCAGGAGATGGTTCTTCATGAACTGCGCCAACATGGATTCCTTCCATGGGGCACAGACCTTCAGGAACAGACCGCTCCAGCGTAGGTCCCCCATACTGTCACAAGTCACAGAGTCACAGAATGGTAGGGGTTGGAAGGGACCTCCAGAGACCATCTAGTCCTGCCAGCAAGCCTGCTCTGGCGTGGGCTCCTCTCTCCACGGGACCATGGGTCCTGCCAGGAGCCTGCTGCAGCACACAGCTCCCCACAGGCGTCACAGTCCTCTTCAGGCACCCATCTGCTCCACTGTTAGGTCCTTCAAGTGCTACAGGTGGACATTTACACCCCCATCATCCCCATGGGCTGCAGTGGCACATCCTGCCCCACCATGGTCTTCACCGCAGCTCAGGGGAACCTCTCCTCTGACATCTGGAGCACCTCCTCCCCGTCCCTCTTCACTGACGCTGATGCCCGCTGAGCTGCTTTTCTCACATATCCTCACTCCTCTCTCTGTGTGCAGTTGTGCAGGTTGTTTTTCTGCCTCTGCTTACATGTGTTACCCCAGAGGTGCCACCACTGCTGCTGACGGGCTCAGCCTTGGCCGGTGGTGGGTCCACCTTGGAGCCAGCTGGCCTTGGCGCAAGTGGGCATGAGGGAAGCTTCCAGCAGCTTCTCACAGACATCAGCCCTGTACCCCTCACTGCCAAAACCTGGCCATGCAAACCCAATACATTTTATCCCTGTCCTTGAACTCCACTTCTTTCCTATTTCTGTCTCTGCCTCTGTCAGAGCCTGTGTCTGAGGTCTGGAGGGTTGTTCTTCCATGGCAGCTACAGGCAAAGGCTGCAGGGACAGCCAAGTGTTTTCAGCTGAAAGGTGACACAGCTTTGTGGGAGGCTGCGAGGGTCAGGGAAGCAGCAAGCCATGAGCACATCTTCTAACGGAGGCTGGTGAGGAAGACGCTGATGGGGAACACCTCAACAGAAGGTGCTGCCATGGCTGAGACTAAGATGGGACAGCAGAGCTGGGAAAGGTTGGGCCAGAACAGCCTGAAATGGTGCTCCTTGAGACAGGGGATGGGGATGGACAGAAGAGATGAGAAAGGAAGAGCTCGTGATGCTCCTCACTCAAACCGACCAGACGATCCCTGCACACCGGCTGGTCAGGACCCATCAAGAGCAATTGCTCTGAATTTTGTGGGAAACAAACTCTCCCCTTTTCTCGCGGTTTTAACAGGATGGTGTTGGTTTCTCATTGATTATACACACTGGGAAAGAGAGGGTATGAACATGGAAATATTCCCCGTTTCGCAGCTCCTGCAGGATCAGCTTTGTGTCACGGCAGAAGGCACGTGGGCTGGAACATATTCCAAACACTGGGAAACCTTCCTGGCATGTGTTCATCTTACTGTCACCAGGCCGTGCACCTCTGCCACAACTTTCCCAAATAGTGAAATACGCTGAGGTTTGAAAAGTGATCTATTGAGCATCAAGAGTTCTGTTTTAAAATGTGCTTGTTTTCAAAATCCACTGGCTTCTGGGGCTAGGATCTCATTCTTTTTCCCTCATTTCCTTCAAAAGTGCAGTACAATGCTTTATTTAAGAAAGAGAAAGAAAAACACAGAAAAACAGTTTGGATACAGTCAAAAGTTTGAAATGGTCAAAAATAAAAAACAAACTGAATACGGCTTGTAATTTTTTTTCCTGGGTCTTACTGCTAACTCCACGAGGATTTCCTTGTCTGTTTGCTTCTCCAAGTCATTGCATCAGACTGTGGAACATAAAAACCTTCAATGGAAAATCTGTGTAGAGCAACCACTGCCAGAGAATTTTGTACTGCAGTACCCTTGCAAGCAAAATGTAAAGAGAGGTGAACCCAATCATGCCATTTTTTCCATATCTATCTCTTCAGATTCTTCAGCTCTGATTTCTTCAAGTTCTTTAGCTCTAGTTAAAAAAATTTAAAAAACAAACAGTTTTTTATCAAAACCAGTCAAAAGTTATATATAAATTTAAACACAAATAGCACTGATCTATTTTCCCCTCCCCACTTTAAAAAAACTCTCCAAGGGAGACTCAGGTTTAAGACACAAGATTTTCTCTTCCCTTTTATAGTTTTTGCTGTGATTCTTATCAGATGTGTCTTACTTCTCGTTCTCTGATTCCTTTTTCTGCAGCACTCTGCAGCAGAACACAGTGGCCCTGTCCAGAATTCAGCTAGCTGACTGGCCAGTCAATAGCAAATTGCACAAATGAATCTGTTTAATCAAGGCATCTAAGGGGAAGAGGACACTTAGAGAGTTTTTCAGAAAGAGAGGCTGACTTGTCACAGCTTCTGGTGCTATTCTTAAGTTCACGAGAGCAGAGTAACTTGGATCAAGGAGGGAAATCATTGAATATGAAATACGCCACCAAAACTGCTTTGCTCAATTGAGTTTAGAGTGTGTGCTCGAGTCCAGAGGGAATTGAGCATCAGCTGAAGTTTGGGCAGAATGGACATATTTTCAAAATTTATCACATTCTTAACTGAAGTTCTCAAAATAGGTCATCTGCCGATTTGGTGCTTAAGTCCCTTGTCTGCAAACTGCTGTGTTCCCTACACTCCCAAGTAAATAACATTTATAGACTTTTAAAGGGTTTGAGGTGGAAGTTTTCCCTCAACAAAAGGCATCTGGCAAAGTCATTGATCTCTTTACTCTCCGTTGATAATACAGTTGCCAGTGCTGCTGCAAGATTGCATGTTTCTCTCTTAGAACCCTCATGCAGGCACTCTCCTGAATGATCTCCAGCAGGAGAAGCCCTCTCTCCCCGCACCTGCCCAGCACTAGCACTCCAGGGTGCATGGGGCACTGCACCTGCACCCCGATATCGCTCCACCGTCCCTGCCAGCTCTGCTCCCACCGCCCTGTGCAGCTTGGCAGGGGCTGCAGCACACACCAGAGCACCACAACCGCACCTTGGAGGTGACTTTGCATTTAGTTGGATGCGTAGATGAGACTATACCCTCCTGCCTGCTTGTATAAAACTGAAAATATCGAGTAACAATACACCAGAAATTGTACAGGCGCACCGTGCTGCTCTCTCACAAACACTGCCCATCGCAGAGAGCCCTTCAGATGAGAAATATGTTCCTTCAAAAAAAGTCCCAAAGAATGCTGTCAAATGCAGCACTTTAGAAGCTCTTGTCCTGTTTGGCAATGCATGTTCATCCTCACAGCTCCCCTTGCACATCTGCAGTTTGTATTAACCCCTTCTGAGCTCAGTGATGGAGAACTGATTTTACGCAAGGGGACTGAAGTGGCTCAGCTTGTTTCAACCAGCAGAACACAGCTTCATATGAGGATCTGATTCTCTCTGAATAGAGCAGAGTAAACGCTGGGGAAGAGTAAGGGCTGTTTAAGCTAAGGGATGATGTGAGCTGCTATGGTAGTCTGCAGGCTTCTGGAAAAACATCCCTATAAAACTTAATATGCCCTTCACTTTTGGAAAGACTTCTCTGTCAACACGGGTTTAGAAATCATCCCCTCTTTTATTTTTCTCTCTTAAATGGAGGGCTTCAGTCCTCTGTGAAGTTTTACAGCAGGTAGGCAATGCAGAAAACAGAACAAGAAGAGAATGATTAAACCAAGCATCCTGCTACTAAGTCATTCTGCAAATCAGATGTGAAGATCTGTTCAACCCATTATTTTTTTTTAACATGCTTGTGTCACCAGTACACACAGTCCTCCTGCTGTCACACCTTTGAGCAGCGAGACGGACCTTGTGCTTCCCACCAAAACACTCATTTGGCAGAGAGCTGCAGGCCATGCAGCCCCCAGGGAAGTGACCTCACAGGCAGGAGACAGAGCCTGTCGTGGTGGCTCCCACTGCTCTGCTGCCACACGGGATGGAGCTGGACATGCAGGGAGACTCTGGAGGTAGCTGGGTGCTGGCTGCAGTGGCCTCGACTGTCCACCCTTCCCTGGTGGTCAGAGGTGAGGGTTGCTCACCTGCCCTCCTACCAGCACGGCTCCCCTGTCGCATGGGATGTCCCAGCACGGGCATCACATTCATCTTCAAGAACTTATCAGGTTAATAAAAGGCTGTGTTACTCGTGTAACTGCCCATTACCGCTGTTGTATCAGCCAATCCAAGATCTCTGAATACTTTTTAAAGTCTTTATTCACAGAAGAATTGCAGAACAGAGAGTGATCCATAGTTTTACTTTGGATATCAAGAAAAAAATCTACACTTGAAAGTGTTGTGAAGCACTGGAACGGGCTGCCCAGGGAAGTGGTGGAGTTACCAACCCTGGAGGTATTTAAAAGCTGTGTAGATGTGGTGATCAGGGACATGGATTAGTGGTGGAGCTGGCAGTGCTAGGTTAACAGCTGGACTAGATGATCTGAAAAGTTTTTTCCAACCTAAACAATTCTATGATTGTATGATTAGAACACTTGAGCAGCAGCCCTTAGCGCAAGTGCCTTCAACAGTAACTGGTTCTGGCTGGCTTCTGGTGCCACCAAGCGGTCACTTAGTCACCAGGGTGGCTTGTGCAGGACCACGCTGACGCAGAGCCACAAGCGGAGCCGTTCCCGGCTCCCTGCAAGGGCTGGCAGCGCCGTGGAGCATTCGCTGCTCCCGTGGCAATGGTCAGGGCGGCTCCTGGGGCCGCCTGCTTCATGCTATTGCACGCAACAGACAGCATTAGAACACAGGTACAGACTGACCCACAGGTGTGCAATGTGCGTCTTGGAGGAGAGAAACTGCCCTCCATCTAAGGAAGAACAATTAGGTGAAAAAAATAAATCACTTCCAACAAACTCATTGGAACGGCCCTCGAAACAAACCCGATTTGCCATCTCCATCAATGTCTGATGACATGAACTTGTCTTCCTTTTGTATTGTTTCTCTGCAAATAACCCCTGCCCTTATTCGTTTGCTGATTCTTGCTATACATGACATAATAATATCTAATTTACATATAGATTAACAATTACCTTGAAGCTTATTTACCCTTTGATGAGGAAAGGCAGTGGAACAGCTCACAGTGTGACACTGGGTCAGTATCACAAACCTGACTCGGAAAACTGTTGTTTTCATGGTCACAGCGACTCTCATACACAATATTATCCCACGCTGTCGCGGGTTAGGGCTGGGCCGGCAACTGAACGCTGAGAGATGCTCTCTTTGGGGCTGATCTAAGAAGGGACTGAGCTGGAAAGCAAAAATCACTGAATATATTTGGTTCTGCTTAGCTCAAAACAGGACACCTACACTATTAGCCACTGATCAACCATTGCTATTTATTTTAGAGTTTAAAAATTATTAGGCTTGCTCTAGTGCTCCCAAATTACTATTTCTGTCCACATGCCTTGTTGCATTAGCCTCAGCACATTTTATGAAACTTTTCTTTCCTCCTCCTAGATTCAGACAGTGTCAGCCCAATGTCCTTTGAAATCTGGCACCATGGAAAAGTCCCTCCCTGCTTCTGTCTCTCCCTCAGCTTTGTCTCCTGACACCAGCTTCACCTGGATCCCCAGAGGACGTTAGTCACTGAAGTGACCTGCAAAACCCTGCCCCAGCCAATCCCTCAGCCTAGCTCAGTGATGATGGTAAAGGCTTTTTTTCGAAAGACATGCATGTGGTTGAACACCCAGCTATCACTGTGTCTCCAGTAATTTTTTTTTGCATAGCAAACAGGAACTAGAGATGGAAAAATAACATGCAGCAATATAAATGAATAAAATCCTCCCTTTTTCCTTAATTTACTATGAAAATTATTAAACTTTTCTGTATTAATATAATGAGGTCTTCACATCTTCTACCATGCATCGAGCTTCATTATTACAAATTATCACAGATCTTTTATCATCCTTTGTAAAGAAGGAGGTGAGGAGCGCGCCCATATCCGAAAAAAAAAATAAATTCACGCGTATAGTTAAATTTAAATTTATTTACAGGATACAAGCTCCCCACCAATTTAAAGGTTCGATATCGGTTGAGACAAAGATCAAGCTCACGCACTAGCCCTTGACAAAAGAATGATAATCCAGATTATCATACACTCACCTCAATCAAGCCGGGGGTTCCCGTTCTCGTCTTGATTGTTTTCACTAAGGTACCGTAAAAAGGAGGGGATTCCCGTTCTCCCCTTTTAACCTTGCCAGGGGGTACCTTTACCAGGTGGGGGTTCCCTTTCTCACCTGGTCAACCTTGCCTAGGGATCCCCTAGAACAAGGGGGATACCTTCTCCAGCCACTGCCACGAGGTAACTCCAACATGGCCACTGCAAAACCCCCTTTTAAAAACTAGCCAATGATGACTGTGGTCAATCATAGCCATCTCGGCTTCTCATTGGCTGCTGGCCAACTTCCTGGGTGTAACCGAGTCCCAACCAGCTCAGGTTTCATAGACAAATCTGGACTAGCCCAGGTAGGCAGATTCCAGGGAATCTGCCTAGCAACAGCGTAGCTGGGGGGAGGAAATACCTGCCACATCCTTGACCACTTGTTTTTAGTTAAATGATAATAAAGCGTGCAATCGCAAGCATACAGTGTTCCAAAGGCTACTGATTTTCTTTACACTCCATTTATTATTGAAACTTCATAATCCACTGAAATACACCTTTATTGATCTTTTTTCGGTCCTTGGGTTTATCTAGTTTTTAAATGGGTTTATCTAGTGACATCAAGAACATGGTTTATGCTCAGTTTTGGCACACAGGCAAAGTGCACATCAGTGGACTTTTCACCATTTTCACTCCTCTGTAACATCAGCCCAAGGCTGTCCTGGGTAGAGGAAGAAGGGCACTCATAACCATCACAAAACCAAAAAACTCAGGTTGGAGACATCTGCTTGTGTGATTGCAAAGCCGTATAGTTACGGCTGAGCACCCACGGCTCAACAGTTAACACAATATTCACTATTTTAATGAAATTATATCTCCTTCACTCCAGATCAGGTACAGGATGTTCAGTTAAAAACAAAAAATCAGTGAGGAAAGACATATTGCCAACCTGAGTTCTCATTATCGTGTTAAAAAGGAGACCTAACCTAAGACTTTACGAAAAAGCAGCTTTAATGATTGATACATGCTTCTTGGGAAGAAAGCCTTTTAAGAGAGGCACATAATGGGTCCTCTACCATGTGTGAAAAGGCAGGTTTAGAGCATCCTTAAACCCCAGGGCATGACCGAGCCTGGGAGCTTGAAGCCCTCGTGCTGATCCCCACTTGGAGTCGCTCACCTCCAACGGCATTGTTTGGAACTATTGGGCTAAATCAGGAGGGGACATAGAAAATTAAAAAAATGCCACTTGCCTATTCGAAACAGAATTGAAACCTTAAGCTGTGAGGCCAAATCAAAATCCTTCCACAGAAAAGCCTTTTTTTAAAATGGGCACAGCCCCTTCACTGCTGTCCATTCACTTCTGTGCCAATTTGACATACATGATTTAATTTTCTGGGATCGTTCACCATGGATCCATTGTGAGAGAGATGAGGGACAGATTCCCTGTAGAAATCACCATTTTTTGCTGCAGTATTTTTCTCAGTTCTCTGAGCTCTTGGATTTTGAAAGGAAGACCATCAGCTCTGATTTTTCTAAGCTTTTTTCAGCGATGGCATTTTCATCACATCATCTTACTGTATCTTGCACAATCTGATGGATGTTTTAGGTACAGGAGGGCCACATACAAGTAGAGAAACCAAAAAGTAAATGCAAGTATGTATAAAGGAGACTCTGAGTTAGATCGATTTCTTAAAGGACATTGCCAATGCTTAAATTGCAACGTGCTTCCTTGTAGTTATTCTAAAATCCTTGCTTTCTCAAGCTAACCGTGTTTTCAAGAATTTGTGATGACATCTTGATTTAATAGCTGGATGGGATCTTTCCCCATCTTGATAATGTAATTCTGAATACTGGTTTAATCCTCCTACAGTCTTCACCCAGACAAAACCCCTCTTTGTAGTAGGGCTGACATTCTACCCCGTTTTTTTTTTCATTTAAAGTATCAGTTTTGTTCCCAAATGATAGGATCATACCCATACTTGTCCTATAACCACACAGGAGAAACTTTATTTGGAGGTAAGTGGGCATCCTATGAGAAGTGTGTTCTGCTCTGTGTGTGCCTGCCTCTGGGCACATCCCCTGTCCCACACAGGGTGATCTGGCACACATATTTTCCAACCTCCAGATAATCAATACAAGTAATGGTCAAAAAGAAGTCACATGTTTAAAAGGCCTGCAGGGGAAAAATAAAATAAATCTGTGGGTTATCTACCGAAGCAGAATTGATGTTGTGTGCCTGTTAGGATGAAAAATGCAGAAATGAATCCTGGGATGTTGTTTTTCCTTTGTATTTCCTGGCGGGCCTGTTGCCAGTTACAGCTGGGCACACACTCGGCAAAGCCAAGGAAAAGATCAGATGGGCCAGCGAGCCAATAACCGAAGGACCTCCTGTCCCACAGTCTGTGCGTGCAAGCATTTAGGGAATAAGGAAGGAAAACCTTTGAATTCATCTGAGGTGCTGCTAGATAGGAATAAAAGAAGCAGCGCTCCAACGCTGATCACTTAAAGACAGACGGGCTGACTGTGCTGAGTGGGGCAGCGCCCAAAAATCCACTGCTTTCACATGGGTTGTGAATGCTCGCTCTATCCTGAAGCCCCTAGGCTGACAGCACGATGAGGACCACGCATGTTCCACCAGTGATGGTGCATATTTTGTGTATCAGACATACTGTAATTTTTTTATTTCAGTGTCCCTGTAGCTTTTCCTTAAATGAGTAATGTTTGTGCATCCCCCCCCCCCAAGTAAATTAGACATTAGTTTATGACACAAAACCTCATCTTCTAAAAAGCTTTTAAAATCACCTTTTAAAAGCTATGGCTCAGAATCGCGCTGTTCTATTCCCATCTGTTGATCTCTGCAGCTGCTGTTGCACAGACCCTTTTCTCCTCTCTGAGTGAGGGAGGACATGAGATCCTGCATCAGCTGCAGGAGCCTTCCAAAGGCAGACTGTCAGCGTAACCTGGGCACTGAGCTACTGCCGCCTTGGAAAATGTGTCCCTTAATGACATGCTTTGGCATCTGTTTTAATTTTGGTTGCTGACATAGCAGGGAGAGCTTTGTTTCCCTTCATTACTGTTTTCTCTAGGGAGTTGCCACAGAATACAGACAACGCTCATCTCTTTCTCTTACAACACCTGTGAGATGGATAGCACAAGCAGCTCCTGCGTTCCTTCTACACCTCTCGTCAGTTCCATCAAGGATATCCTTGTTTAGTCTTTGAGAAAACGAAAGATTTTTTTTTTTACTGCCATCCTGAGGAACTGGTTATTTCTCTGCCTCACACAGTGCTGCTGCCTTCAGTCACATCACTCTGGAAAGCACCCATGTGTTTTTTCTCTATTATATTAAGTCATAAGAAGATTAAAGTTACATATTTCATTTAAGGTGATGATTAGTTTCAGATGTTCCTAATCCAGAGTTTTTATGCTGAAGGGTTGTAGAACTTATGTAGCAAAGGTTGTCAGAGCCAGGATGGTCAGGGATACTAATTATCAGATATACTACCCCTCACCATGAAAGATCGAATACAGCAATCTTTAGATCTACAACATAAAAAACTCCATCACACCTGAAGCTGTGAGTGGCAATCAAAGAGTTGGTGAGTCCATACTGTCCCCAGAGATGCTGTTAACGGACCGTAGCTCTAACACCATGGAAAACAGGCCAACAGGGACCTCACTCACTTTATTCAACAGCTATTCTGTTGTAGAAATTCCTGAATTCTTGATTGCAGTGGGAGAACTCTGTTTGTCTGAGACTGAAGTGGGAGAACTCTGTCAGATGTGTAACATCAGGTAACACCCTGTGCAGGTTTGGGGTTCGGCCACCCCCACAGCCACACCAGGACCAAAACCCGGCCACGCAAACCTACAAACTGCCACCAAGAGCTGTCACCCACCCACCTCCCTTACCTGTCTCTTGGCAGCAGAGCTGCTTTGAACTCATTAGCAAAAGGCACATTATTTGCAAAGACTGTTAACTCCTGCCACAGGTTCTGATCTCAAATCCTGATTTTAATAAGAGACGAGCTTGTTCCTTGCCACGTTTCCTGACAGAACACAGTAAACACATGAAGAAGTGTCTCTCACACGTGTTTGGCTGGCAGGAGGACTGCAGATTCAGCCCTGCCGTGTGTTGAGTTTCTTGTAAAGTGCATTAATAGAGCAAAACACACAGGGCAATTCTCCTGCCTTGCCTCAGTAGCCATGATGACTGATGGATTACTTACATTTGTCTTTGAACAGGAAAATAACTTTCAAGGTCTCTAATTTTATTTTTTTTAAGCAGATCTTACACGCTGATTGATTTTGAATAACCAATGGAATTGATGGCTTTTTAATCTTCGCATCCAACACAAGTTTACTGCCTCTGCCATGAATAAATCCTGAAAAAAACCCAACCAGTAGTGGGGAAAAATGTGTTGCCTTTACCTCATCAAATGCAATGCTTCTTTCAATATTTTAGGTGTTATGACAATAAAATCGACTTCATATTCAGTCATCACTTCCCGAGAATGAGTTTATTATCCATCATCCAAACATTCATTTCTCATGCTCTAACATCGTATATTTCTACTACTCATTTCTGCCCAGGATATCAGCTACTTTGTCCTGCATTTTGGAAAGAAAACAATTACTAATCTCATCAGTGAAGGTGTACAGGGCTTAGGGTTTTCTTGAAAACTTCGGAGACATATTGGAAGTCTAAGAACTGTGAAGTTAAGTGTTGCAGAAATTATAAATTCTTCTCACAAACTGGCAAGAAGACTGCTCTTAGATCCATATTTCTAAGCCATGAATTTTATTGCTCCCTGGATGCATTACTACCTTCTGGTTAATCCATACTACTTAGTTGGGCAAAACTCCCTCTTGGAAATTCCACCATTCTGCCAAAGCAAAAAGAACACAGAAATACCCTGGTTTGAGTCTTGTTTCTCTTTGCTTATGAAAAGCAAACAGAATACTATATGCTCTTCGTTGTTTTTCTCTATCTGAATATTTTTTCATCTTTCCTAAGTATAAGCATTTGTTCTCCTGGAGGTGGTACCTCTCTGTTATAGCCAGTTCTTAGAAATTTATGATTTTCTCTGAAACTGATAAAAGTACACCTGCTTTTTGCAATGAGGCAGTGTCACATGAGGCCACACTAGGCTGTCATCCTTGCACCAAGACACAAAGAAGAGACTCTTTAAAATGCCTGACGGGATTTAAACCCAAGTGGAAAAATAACAGCACACTACAAGAAAAACAGGTGAAAAAGTATGGATATGATTCTTCAGTGACAAGAAAAACTGAACGCAGACTATAGAACAGCTTGTATTGTTCAGACCTCTTAAATGTCAATATGGGTAAACGTGGTGACAAGAAATGGCTCAGACAATTAACACAAGAGGCAGGAGGTAACCACAGGCGTGAGGGGGTGAATGCCGAAACCATCCCAAGATCAGTAACTGCAAGCTTCAGAAAAGCAACATTTTTCCCCAGCTCTCCAGAACCTGCTGCAATCTCCCCAGTAAGAAGAAAGTCGACTGAGTAAATCTGATTCTGGGAATGAGGGTGAATGTGTGTGTGAAACCTTACCAAGGAGAATAACGGTGCCAACAACACCAGTTCCTGAGACCCCAGCGTCCAAACACACCATGTTCTCTATCAGGCTAATGACAGTGAAGACGGGCAAATAAAGTAGAAATAAACCATCTAATAAAAATGCATTTCTAGGCTATGCAGGCAGAAGCTTCTGTAAGATATAAGCCTACCATAAACTGCTGCAAGTTTTGACAGTCAAACAACCGCTAAACCAAATATTTGACGAATCACACCACATTTTTCAGTATTTCTCAGAAATACTCCCTGCTATTTGAACATACTAAACAAGATAATCAAGCCTGAAAGATAAGGACAGAGAAAATAAATACTGAAGTCAAGACAGAACACCACGGACAGAAGCGTGAGGCTGTCACCAAGTTTTGTATGGGACACTTCAGAACAGGATCAAACGAAGGAGTTGCAGAAAGCAACTCCAGTGAAAACTCCAGTGAAAATAATCACACAAGTTACAAGACAGTGTTAAATTGTGCCCATAATAAGATAAAGCTGCAGTAAATAACATCCTGCACTGCCTCAGGGCCAGGTTCTCCTCTCATTGAAATCTAAAAGAAGCTTTCGCACTGATCCCGGTGGAAGTAAAACTAAATGCAGAGAGAGCAGAAAGACCCAGCACAATATCTGCAACACAGATTTATTCCTGCAGACTTCACTGAATCTCAGGGTTCTCCTGCGTAACATGCCAGTGTTTGCATACCCAGCTATTGCCCCATGAAGAACTACTCCATTTCCTGCTCACAAATTCCTCCCAGGGACTCCGGCTGGAGGTAGGTGCTATGTGTCTTGAGAATCTGGAAAGACCTGGATACACACGTCTAGTCTGGCTAAGAAGGGTGGAATATATTTCTTTGGCCATGGAACTGTAGGAAAATAACTGTAATAATTGTGTCTGGCTCCAGAGGAAGAACTAGGAAGTGTACACAGCAAAGAATTCTTAAGAATGATATGCTAAAATCCAGCTGAGGTGTGCTTTGTCACACGTGGATGGAAAAGCAGCAGAAGGATAACCCTGACCATCTAACAACACACGAATTCTGCGTACCACAGTATTTTCATTGGAAGAAAATCTCAGATTGTTCAACATCATATAATGCAAATGACCTAGAGCAAAAGAATCGGAACGTGGAGATCAAAACAAGCGGGCAGCGAACAGCTTGGCAGACTGGCTCAGCGTTCACTGCTCCATGAACCTGTGACCAGCCTCCAGCCAGTGCCACTTTAGGCACAGAACACACCACGGTCACTGAGAATCCTCTCAAGTACTGTCTCATCCCAAATCATACTTGGTTGAGCTGCAATGATCCCAGAAGCAAAATTAACACACAAATGAGGTCAATGCTGTGTTTTCTTTTGAATATTTATTCTCCAAGCATGGGGCGGGGGAGGGGAGGGTAAGAGGTGTGATGGGAGAGAGAGAGAAAAAGGAAAAGAGGAAAAGGAAGAAGAAGCCAACACCACCATGGGGTCCAGCAGTGTCCCACAGGTCCATCCTCAGTGGGAAAATATCCCGACTGGGTGATGGTCTGCACTGCTTCTATTTCCCTTGTCCTTGCCTGTTCTCCATCCTTTTGTGGGAACTGATTTACATTTTTTGGAATTCTTGGAAGAGCTCTTCTAGATCCTCACCTTTTCCTTTCAGTCACAAAACCACTTTTCCATCGTTAACTCCCTGCTCAGATTTCTGACAGTCAGAGTGCAAGAGTGATCACTGTGATGCCTGCCAGCCTCCTCTCCCTGTTCAAGCAGCCCGATGACAGTAGCGATCAGATGGGGCATCAGTGGGTGACCTTGGGAGAGTCAGCCTGAAAAGCAGTATAAAAGGCATGGGGGGCTGTGAAAAATAATCCAGCCCTGAGCTATCCAGACTGAAACCGCAGAAAAAGGACCAAAATCTGAATGGAACCCAAACCCAAATGACATTTTGCCTCCAGTCTCATTTCAACCACCACCTATTCCACTACCAGAGGTTATCACAGCAGCTTTGCACACTGCTCAGACATGTCATTGAACTAAGAACATACAGATGTAGCCAAGGTAAAAATTGAAAACCAAATGGTCTCATATTGGAAAAACATTACAAAGCAGATGCGTAGCACTCCATCAGTTGATTGAATCAAACTGACTGACTCCAGGATATTGCATATATGGAGAATTCAGTAGGAAAGATGAAGTCTGCTTTTAGCTGCAGTTGCAACCTTGACTGGGCTCTGAGTAAATCTGAGCGCTGGTCCTCAAACTGGACACCAGGAGGAACCTACAGACTGCCTCAGAGTCTGAGTCTGACCTTGGGTGGCTCCTGAGGGAACTTCCTCGTCCCCATTAACCCTCAGTTTACATGAAGTCTCACGGAAATTTCTTCTGCTTATGGAGCAATGTCCTCGGGTGACATTAAACAGACCCAGTAAGGGAGTACCTAAACCAGCCGTGATGCCAGAATGACCCTGCTATTCTGCTTTGACAGACTTTGGCTTCAGAAAGCTCCTACCTTTTTTTCCCTGGAAAAATTTGTACCAAACCTAAGAGCACTGAGCTCAGATACTAAATAAGAAAATTTTGTACCATCTTGGGGTCCACGAGGTTGCTGACTCTCCAGCAACTCTCTGACCTATCACAAAGCTAAAATAGAAACTAGAAGTTGCCATGCTACCTCAGAGTGTACATGAATATATCTTAAGAGAACACTGATGTTAATTTTATAAGAATTTAGATACTTCCCTCAGAAACAATAAGCATTCTGTACATCTAGCATGATACGGCATCACTTCTGACAGCAACAAGGCAGATGCCTTTAAAATCAGTGACATTTTTTCAAGAGGAAACTACGCTGAAAACAATGAAGTACAAAATCAATGTTTTTAAAAAGTGTGTACCTTAATATTCTCTTAAAAGGTGAAGAAATACCTCCAAACACAGAAATACAATGTCTTCCATGTTTTTGTGTCAGGGCTCATGAAAATGCTGTGTGTACACAAGAATAAGTGGGCAAACTACTGCAAAAAATTGTGAGGCTTTAGATTCAAAACTTGAATCAACTACAGTCTCTATTTTCAGTTTCAGTATGAAAATACTCGGACTTCAAAAAACCACAAAACAAAACAGAAAAGCGAAAGGATTATAAAAATTAAAGAGTGCCTCTCGTGGCAGCTGGAAAGCCCTTGAGATGACTTCATGTTCTACTGCCCCTTAGCGAGTAAGGGCTAACGCACTCACAGAAAAGATCGTATAACAATTCCCACACCTGCCTGACCCCATGGAGTAGTCCTGGGACATTTTCATAACCTTGGAGAAAAAGACCAGGTCCCCTCTGCCTGAAACTCCTTTTGAGATGTCTTGATTGCCAGCAGCAAGCTTGGCCACAGCAAACTGCAGGGGGCTCTACGCACAGCTTTTAAAAACAGCTTTTCATCAACACATCTCAGGATTCCCCAGTAAGAGACGTGAAATTCAACAAAAGCAAAACTCAGGAAGAAGTGGTTTGTGTAATGGACCTAACAGGAAGTGTTGCTATAATTACTCTCACATTTTTCACTTGTAACATGTACTGCAGAAAGCTTTCTCTGAGGTCGCTTTTTCTTAAATTTGTGGAAGCTTATAAGAAGTGACAGTGTGATTTCAGCAACCAAGCAAGAGTTAATGATCTTTGCTGCCTAAACACAAAGTCCAACCTCCCTGCATAGAGCTGAACTGCTGGTGTGCACAAGTCAGGGGTAAGAGGAAGCCCAGTGTCCCCTGGGCTCCAAAAGCAGTGCCTCTCTGGAAGCTGTTTGGCCATGTATATTCTGCCTAATGCCATCCACGTGGGCTTGGAGAGATCCAATACTTTTCTTTAACAGATGCTGTATGAAAGGATCATGAAAAAAAGTCATGGGAGTCCTCTTAGGATAAAATACCTCAGTGCTCCAAAATTCTGGATCCTTAACTTCCATCTGAAAATTGCTCCTGAGTGGCTCTAGAGAGGCAGGCTGATTTCTGTTGCTCTGATGTCACCTCTGTGCATTTGATGATCTGTAAAGTCTTAACACAACAATGGCAGCAGCCCAGGAGAGCACCGCTCAGATACAAACACCTGATGGGACAGAGCCAGAATCAACAGTAGAAGTTGCATAGAAATAATTTATATGCACGAGTCAACCCAAATTTGCTCGGGTCCTGGTAACAAGAGACTCCACAAACAAGGAAGCTGCAGACAGTGCACACACACTTTGCTGGTTTTAACACAGACACGGCACTACAGCCTCAAACCATCACTCAGGGACACCGTGGGAAGTTCCACCTTTTCCCCTGTTGTAGCAATGAGTACCTGGGGATAGAGGAGTGCAAGGTTTTGGGTTTGTTTTTATCCTAGAGCTAAATCTGGCTTTATGCTGCTTGCACATGCCTAAAGCACAATGTCATCACAGATTTCTGCAGTGCCACCAAGCATCCCTCTTCTTGCAATGACAACCAACCTTCCCGTTTGCCCTCTTTTACTTTGCGTATTAATTCTGCAGCAACTCGATCTCTCTGGCAAACATTACTTTAATTACTCCGAAACTGGCTTCCTTCAAGATCAGTGTTCTGCATCGGTGCAAACCTGCAGGGTGGTTTCTGTGCAGCACAAAGTGACACCTCAGGTTTCCCCGGCCTTTCTCCACCAGCCTGTGGAGCTGAATCCCACTATTTTTTAATTCATCCCTTTCTGGTTTTGGTTACATACTCCCTTATTTTAAAGCATGGCATCAGTCACAATGATGATTCCGATGCCATGCTGAAAACGTAAATAAAACTGAAATGTATTTTTGCTTGAGCTCAGAGCCTGAGCTCATTTTCTTCCTCTCTGTACTCCACACTCTCTAATTAATTTCTTTGAAGATGTGCAGCACGAGGCTTCAGACCCAGATGTGTTTCCTGGCAGGGGGAAAAAAAATCTGCTTTCACTGCAGCCTGTCACCACTCCTGAGAAGCGTCCACACCAGGCACCTGCAGAAACACTGTCACAGGGATGTGACTCTGCCCTCGGCCTGAAGAAAGCACAAAAAATTGAAGGGCCACAACAGGCCGAGATGTCACTGTGGCAGTCACAGGGCCTCACCTGTTATTTTCAGGAAAAATAAAGGATTTGTAATCGGTCCTGCTCTGGAGACATTCAAACCCACCTGGACACGTTCCTGTGTGACCTGCCGTAGGTGATCCTGCTCTGGCAGGGAGGCTGGACTGGATGATCTCTCGAGGCCCCTTCCAACACCCCAAAATTCTGTGATTCTGTGACGGTTCTGTGTTTCTGTGTGATTCTTTGCAGGTAACGCGGCGATTTGCTTTTAAACACAGACTTCCTGAAGCAGTCTCTCTGATGGGAGAACTGATGCACTAACACGAATTGTTTTACACAAGGCTGCGTGGCAATTCACCGACAAAATAAAGACAAATCCCACTGCCCCACCACTGCACCCACCACCACCCACCACCGACAGGGACGGCGCCGCGTATCCGCGGCAGAGCCTTTGAAGGCCTCCGCGGCGTGGGCGGACGGGAAGGGAAAACACACATGCGCAGAAGCGCGGCTGAGGCCCCCGCAGTATGGGCCCACGGGAAGGTGAA
>NW_009710764.1:3871-4117 GCF_000703405.1 Apaloderma vittatum | reverse complement strand
CCCAGGCTGTCAAGACACAGCTTGTAGTTGTCCTGAACCCAACGCATGCAGCGAGCGTGCTGGGACTCAACCACCACGGGGACGGGGCTGCAGCACGGCCACCACCACCCCCCTCCAGAGCTGTCACCTCTGTCACACAGGGCACCACTCCTGGGGGCTGTACCCGGAGCCACCTCCCCTCCCTGCAGCAGCGACCGCAGCACGGCCGCACCACGCCGGAGAGGGGGGGGGAGACGCGCGGGCGGC
>NW_009710764.1:3334-3606 GCF_000703405.1 Apaloderma vittatum | reverse complement strand
GCATTTTTCGGCTTCCAGTTCTTGGCACGGTGGGTTTTATACATCCGGGCCAGGGTGGGCATCACCCGCTCCTGCTGCCGATCACCACCGTGCCTGCTCCAGCCCCTCCAGCCCTTCCTCCCCTCCCTGGCCCCTTGTGGTGACGGAGGAGCTGAAGCCCCAGAGCCGGGTTTGCTGCTGCCTGCTCGGACCTGGGCACACTCTGTCACAGGGTTTTCCTCAAGGGCAGCAGCTCCTGCCAGCCCCGGGGGTACGTGCCGGGCAGAGGACTC
>NW_009710764.1:2229-3176 GCF_000703405.1 Apaloderma vittatum | reverse complement strand
GGATCCAGAGCTCCTTAGGGGTCCCCCCTCTGCTTCGTGTGAAACCCTCAGGCCCAGCAGCCTTGGCTGTTGGCCGTTTTAGAAATAAATAAGTAACCCCAGAGTCCTTTTGCCACATGGAAAGCTGCTGCTTTGTTTGCACGTTGCATCCCTGAAGCCCCTGGAGCAGGGCAGGGGGTCCCCCAGCGCGAGGGCGGCTGCCTTGGGGCAGGCAGAGCATTTTTGCGGCAAGGGGAAGGTGCTGAGCGCTTGGACAAAGCCTGTGCTCGAGGAGGAGACCTCGCCTTCGCCCCTTCGCAGCCCCGCTCGGTGCCTGTCCCTGACCCTTCCCTCGGCGCTGGGATCGCACCCGGGCTGGGAATGTGCTGCTCGGCCCCCGCAGGGAGCAGGGGGATGCGCGGCCCCTCGTCCGTGTCTTCGCCGCTGCACGGTGGGTGCTGGTCCAGCTGCGTGAAAAAGGATTAGCAGGTCTGGGCTGCTCAGAGAAAGGGAGAGGGGCTCTGATCCTATTTGATAGCCTTGTAATGGTCTTAATTCCCTCTTCCGAGATAAGGCGGCAGCCGTGGCCGGTGTTAACAGGGCTAATCCTGACAGCGCTCCTCCGCCTGGGTCCCCCAGTGCCCAAAGTGGACAGAGTAAAAGCCCTTTTTTGACAAATTATGGGGAAATTCCCCTTTGGCAAATTGCAAAACCCAGAGCAGCACCATTAACGGGCACAGGGCCGGGAGGAATTTGGCTCCAGCAGCACCGAGACACGGTGGAAAGGTGCGAGGAAGAAGCGATTTCCCCAGGGCCGGGATGCAGAAGGGACTTGTTCCAGCCTGCGCCGTCCCATTAAAAGCTGGTCCGACTGCCTTGATGGCTCATTTATCTAATTTTCCTTAAGCATGTGGAGGAAGCAGCCGGGGGCTGAGCTGGCGGGGCAGCCCTTGCGGGCGGGGGGGGGG
>NW_009710764.1:1796-2196 GCF_000703405.1 Apaloderma vittatum | reverse complement strand
TGCAGACAGTTCCTCCCCTGAGATCTGCCCAGACGTGACCCTCTCAGGCGGGGACAATGACTGATAGACTAGCCAAGAGCAGGAGACAGATCCACAGGCACTGAAATTGGGCCACATCAAATAAAATGAGAGAGCCCCCCCATCTTCCTCTCGCCACAATTATTTTTACTCTTTGTATCTTCGCTTTATTTAGAAGAGGGTATGGGCTGAGCTCTGCGAAGCTCTGCAGGAGAGGGGACCGAGAGGTTCGGTGGCTTCAAGAGGCTCCGCTGGCACCAGGAGTCCCTGCTGGGACCCAGACCCAGCCTTGCATCACCCCTGCTCCACACCTACCATCAGCGGCCACCGAGCCACACGTGCGGAGAAACCAGGGGCTGGGGGCAAGTTCTGGGGGTCTTCC
>NW_009710764.1:1315-1560 GCF_000703405.1 Apaloderma vittatum | reverse complement strand
CCCCAGCTCTGCCACAGGCTTCCTGGAAGGTCTGGTGCAACCCCACAGCCTCTGGGGCTCAGTTTCTCTTGGGGTGCAGCCAGGACGTGAACCCTGCAGGGAGCAGCAGCAGCAGCTACAGGGGCTGGACCCGTCCTGGCTGCGGAGACCTTCCGACCTCGCATGGCATCGCGCCCACACCAGACCTGAAACGAAGCTGAAAGATCCCCGCCAAGAGCTGAGCAGGGCTGAGCAGCAGCGGGGGC
>NW_009710764.1:0-1157 GCF_000703405.1 Apaloderma vittatum | reverse complement strand
CCTTCCACGCAAAGCACCGACCCATGAGCAGGAGACTTGTGGGGCCAACCGTGCCCCCAACCACATAAGAGTACCCCCAGCCAGAGCCCCCACCACCCCAAATTTAGTCCCTCGATAAATCCCCCCAGGCCCCTCTCTCTTACGAGCAACACGGAGCAGGAGACGCCCTCGGAGAGCCTGCAAAGTCAATTATAATTTTTTATTAAATATACATCCTCTCTTGGCACAAATCTTAAAATATATAAACATTATATAACAAAGTGTCTTCACTGCAATAAAATAGAACTCCAGATCCAAGAAAAGCAGTCAAAACTGACACGCAGGCATACACGCACACATGGATGGTGAGGACACATCTTGACAAAAGGCATTTAAAAGAGTGTTTGTGCTAATATATGCATAGACCACACAGGCAGTGAACAGTGCTTGGAAACCCGGCGTCGCACGGCATTTAAGGGGGAGACGGGGGTAGCGGGAGGAATCAGCCCCTACAAGAGGAAAAAAATTAAAAAGGCTGTTTTGTAGGAAAGCTACCTCCTTGTGTGGTCCAGTCCAGGTACCGGAGCGTCCAGTCAAGCACTGGGAGGATCCGACCGCATCTCCTCCCTGCCCACGACCGGCACCGGACTCACTTGGGGGTTGCCTCTGCTCAAAGTTTCCTTTCATGCCTCATCTGCTTTTGTGCTGAAGACACCAGAGGGTGAGGATGTCAGTGCTAGGCGGAAGGCGGTAAGAAGTTAACACAAGTACCACTATTTTTCCACAGATGCGGGGGAATTCCTTGCAGAACAAGGACACAGTATACCCCTAGAAAGTTTGGACAATCCAGCTTGGACCTTAAACAATGTTCTGTTCATAGAGTCGCCTTGAAGCTTAAAGAGGTGACAAAGTTGTATCTGCCAGAACTTTAAAAAATGTACATCAGGATGTTCTAACTGCAGCGAGGGCATCCAACACCCACAAGGACTGATAACGATAATCAAAGACTGAGCTTATTGTAGCTTGTGCTTGGCGCGTGAACACAAAGCGTATTGTTTAACTGTATATGTTGGGCTAATTGGAGCAATAAAGTTGGAACGGCACGGAACCGCATCGGTGTGACTGTCGTTACCCAGCAGCTCTCTGCAAAGGGACCCTCTTCATCTGGCACCCGAACA
>NW_009710763.1:0-14561 GCF_000703405.1 Apaloderma vittatum | reverse complement strand
CTTAGGTTGAATAGGTTACCATCAGTACGATCGTGGATGTAAATGCCGTTATCTTCGTCGAGGTCTGCTGTGGAGCATCATGATGAAGACGACTGTGAACAGAGTAGGTGTGAGAACGCAACCTTGTTTCACACCACTGGTTATTGAGAAGGGTTCAGAGGGTGCATCACCATCTCTGACTGGGCCGCGCTGATCCTCGTGTAACAGGATAATCATTTTGAGGAACTTGGGAGGACATCCTGATCGTTCCAAGATCTGCCGCAGGCCTTTCTGCTCAGTGTGAAAAACTTTGGAGAGGTCAACAAAAGTTAGATAGAGTCCTTTGTTCTGTTCCTGTTCCATACACTTCTCTTGCAGTTGTCTGAGAGCAAATACCATGTCTGTGATACTTCTGATGGTTCTGAAACCACATTGGCTTTCAGGTAGAAGTTCTTCTGAGATAGCTGGTACTAGTCTGTTCAAAATTATTCTTGCAAGGATTTTACCAGCAATGGAGAGCAAAGTAACACCTCGGTAACTTGAGCAGTCTTATTTTTCTCCTTTCTTCTTGTATAGGGTGATGATGACTGCATCACGGAGATCTGGTGGTAGTTTGCCTTTTTCCCAGCAATGCACAATGAGCTTGTGAAATTTAGCATGGAGTGCTTGGCCTCCATGCTTCCAGACTTCAGGTGGGATTCCATCAATCCCCTTCTCCCCTTGGGGAGAAGCTTGTGTGCCCTTATGAGGCTGAGAGCTATGCTGTTGGTGGCATATGCCCCCGATAGGGTCTCCCATGCCATTGATATTTATTGACCTCTTAAATATATTGCATAGGTACTTAATATGCAAGATACCAATCCAGGCTTTATTTGCATGTGTGTAATCTGTCTTTTATACTGCTGAGCAAGTATATATAGTTAAGCTATTCATGAAGACTTTTGTGCTATATAGAAACCATCTGAACATTGAATCTTTTAATACTTAGTGTCACAGCCAGTAGACTTAGCTAGAACTGGGTAGTGATTGGGTCCTGCTAATTATATGAAACTCTTAACATGTATTTTATTTTTTTGAATTTGACCAAATTTTGGCAATGGTAGCAGTTACTAATTAGCTCTCTTTAGAGTAATGAACTGTTTCCCGTGTATGGTGTGGCTGATAATTTTAAATTAAATTTATGTTCTTTTGATTTAACTTCTGTCACAGGAGGTGGATGACTTTAGTTCATACTGGTTTAACGCAACTTCCACTTCTGTTTTTTCCATACTTGAATTTTTGTTGTACAAACAGTGTTTTATCTTTCTTCTTTTCTTTTGTTTCTTTTCTTCTAATTTCTTCTACCTACCCATGTATTACTTAGTTTTAATTTGTGACACTTGTTAATACATACCATTTTGCAATGTACATTCTAGCACTTGGTTCCTGATTTAAAGTCTTTCGTACTGTATTTGCAACAGTGCTTCTGTGTTGACAGAAGCAGCACCTAAACATCTTCAGTCCTACTATATCATCTTCCGTATGAGGAGTGGTATTCATATTTTAAATGCTATTATTAGCTTAAGATATGTTTATTTTCCGTGTAGCTTTCAAAGACTTAACTTATAGTACTGCTTAATATAGTACTTCTTAATATAACCAAATTGCAGGTGAATCATGGTTTGTATTCCTATGTATTAGGATTAGCATTTGTTTCTTATATGTATGTTGAAGTATATTTATCTCCTTTTGTTGTCATGTAAAAGCAGAAAGAGTACACCACTTAGTGATTAGTTAATAAGCTTGCATACTGGCTAGTGCAAAGCATCTCAGTGCCTGAAGTGTTCTCTTGTCCATGTGAACATTTTCCTTTTTCTCTACTTTCTGATTGTGTATATGGAGTGATACTGGATTTCTGAAAACATTGTGGAGAACTTCTGAAGTTTCAGTTAAAAACAGGGGGAAAAAAAAAATCTGTCAGCTGAGTCTGTTGTTGAATCTCAAAGAAACTTTCAAAGAATTGCCCTTTTTCAAAATGCTTGTCACTTTTCAATGTATTCCAAAAGAATACAGTGCATCTTTAAAAACAGTTTTAAAAAGCTTCTTGAAAGAGTTGTTGGATATCACCTCCCTGGTTTGTGGATTTTCATGCTCAAACATGTTCTAGATAGAGCTGGCCTTGAGGCTGCTGTTCTTAGCTGTCACTCTCTTCCTTTTCTCTGACAGAAGTTAACAGTTAGACCAGCTGTTTCAGTTATGTGAAATCACAGAGACTTCCATTTGGCTAGAATCAGGTTAACACCAGCACCTTTGAAATCCTGGATCCTACTAGGTGTTCAGCACAGATAATTTGTCAGAGCTAGGAATGTACAGCTGTACTGGCAGTCCAGAAGAGCAGAAACTTCTAGCAGTGGGATGTAACAAGCTAATTCAGTTTTATGTAGGTAATGGTTGAAGTGATTAACTGTTGTGTAAGAGGATAGTTTAGTATTGAATTTTCTCTTGTTGAATGATAGGGTTTGGGTTTTTACTGTTTTCTAAAAATGACTGTCTCTCCAGTAAAGCTTATCATTAATCCTAAAAAAACTTTCACAAGTAGTCTGCAAATTTGTATTACATGGGAGGATGAAAAGATTTATTATTCTTTTGTCCCTTATGGTCTAACTAATAGGCTATTTCACTGAACATGTTTAAAATTAATTTTTGTTCCTATCAGATTAGATGTATTGATTCTATAGAAGATGAATCCCTATTTTGTTTTCTATATGCCTGAAAGAGAGAAGTTATTATGTCTGCTATTATCTAATCTTGCCTGGCCGCTAGGCACCCACGCAGTCACACTCTCACTCCTGCTCATCGGAACAGGGGAGAAAAGAAGGTGAAGCAGCCCATAGGTCAAGATGAATACAGGAATAACCATCATGGGCAAAACAGATTTGACTTGGGGAAGATTAATTAAGTTTATTGCCAATTAAGATTAGAGCAGGGTGGTGAGAAACAAAGACAAGATTAAAGATACTTTGTCCCCCACCTTCCTTCTTTCTAGGCTCAACTTGACTCCTTAATTTCAGACCCTGCTACATTCCCCCTTTCTTGTCGAGCAGCAGGGGAGATAAGGAAAGAGAGGTTGTGGGCATTTCATAGCCCCCTTTCCTCATACTTTTTCCCTAGCTGCAGTGTGGGCCCTAACCAAGGGATGCAGTCCTTCCCAAATATCTCCAGCATGGGTCCTTCTCACGGGCTGCAGTTCTTCAGGAACTGCTCCAGCATGGGCTCTTCTCATAAGGTACAGTCCTTCAGGAACACGCTGCTCCAGAGTTGGTCCCCCATGGTGTCAGGAGTCCTGCCAGCAGTGTGGGCTCCTCTCTGGAGGCTGCAGCATGGACGTCTGCTCTGACATGGTCCTCCATGGGCTGCAAGAGAACAATCTGCACTACCATGGTTTTTCTCTGAGCTGCAGGGGAACCTACTTCAGTGTCTGGAGCACTTCTTCCCTCTCCTCCTTCACTGACCTTGGTCTGGAGGGTTATTTTGTTCACATTTTTCACTTCTCTCATAGCTGCTGTGCAGCATTTTTACTGTTTCTTAACTATGTTAATCGGAGAGGTGCCATCAGTGTCATTGTCCAGGGCTGAATCCGTTTTGGAGCTGGCTGGAACTCACCCTGTCCACCAACGGGACAGCCCCCGCTATCTTCCCATGGAGGGCATCCCTGCAGCCTGCTCTGCTTACTAAATCCGTGCCATGTAAACACAGTGCACAGATGTTCGTTTTCAGCATGGACCTTTGATGCCACTCTAACCTTAAAAGGTTAAGTCCAGTTGTGGTGTCCCCACCATAAGAGGGATATGGATCTGTTGGAGCGTGTTCAGAGGAGGGCCACAAAGATGATCCAGGGGCTGGAGCACCTCTGCCATGAGGACAGGCTGCGGGAGCTGGGATTGTTCAGTCTTGAAGACTGGAGGGACCTAATAGCTGCCTTCGAATACCTGAAGGGAACCTACAAAAAGGCTGGGTAGGGACTTTTTACAAGAGTGTTCAGTGATAGGACAAGGGGAAATGGATTTAAGTTGAAGGAGAATAGATTTAGATTGGATCTTAGAAAATTCTTCAGTATGAGGCTGGCAAGACTTTGGAATAAATTGCCCAGAGATGTTGTGGCTGCCCCCTCCCTGGAGGTGTTCAAGGCCAGGTTGGACAGAGCCTTGAGCAGCCTGATCTAGTTGAGAGGTGTCCCTGCCCATGACAGGGAGGTTGGATTAGATGATCTCTGAGGTGCCTTCCAGCCTAGGCCATTCTATGATTCTATGAAAAGCTTGGTTGCGTGTCAGTTGGACATACTATCTGAGCAGTTCAAATTGATCATAATATACGAGTTTCAGTCCTGAAATTATTTCAAAATGTTCTCAAAAAGGGACTGTATTACCACATTCTAATTAAGTTTCCACTGCACTTGATCTGATCTGACAGCTGTGCACGAGTGGGAAGGGGAGTTTTGCTCCCCTGCTTCCCCTAGTTCCTGTTCTTTCCCTTGAGTTAGCTTTGATGCTTGTCACATGCTTTTCAAAACCAAATATGGTTGTTTTTCCGAGTTGGTGAGTTTACTTGGTCCAGCAAAGTGTCTCATGCTTTTATACATTTTTATATTGAGGGGAGCAGGACTCCCTTCTGCTGTGATGAGCTGTTAAAATTAATTTAGCTAGGATATCTAACAGCGTTCCATCTGAAAGCTGTAAAGGAGTATCTGTGTCAAACAGCAAGAGTGAACTTAGTTACGTCTTCTGTGCATTTTTGAGGAGTTCTAGATGTACTGTAGTGATGGTGCATTAAGAAATATAATAGGGACAAAGGTGACATCATAGAATCATTATGGTTGGAAAAGACCTTCAAGATCAAGTCCAGCCATTCTCTACCAGGTCCGCTTCTAAACCGTGTCCCTGAGCACCATGTCTAGATGGCTTTTAAATACATCCAAGGATGGCGATTCAGCCACTTCCATGGGCAACCTGTTCCAGTCTTTGCTAACCCTTTCACCGTAGACGTTTTTCCTAATGTCTAGCCTAAACCTCCCCTAGTGTAAATTAAAGCCATTTCCTCTTGTCCTACTGGTTGTAGCTTGTGAGAAGAGATTAACACTCACCTCTCTACAGGTAATTGTAGAGAGCCGTAAAGTCTCCCGTCAGCCTCATTTTCACCAGGCTAAACAACCCCAAGTGCCTTGCAAGAGTTATTCTCGAGACCTTTGGCCAGCTTTGTTGCCCTTCTCTGGACCCTCTTCAGCACTTCAGTGTCTTTTTCATCATATTTTCATACTGAAACATTATATTTTCCTGGGAGAACTAGAAAAAGTTGCTTCAATGAATTTTGTGCTATCCCAGCTGTCATATTATTATGTTTTTGTTACAACTGCAAGTACATAGCACTTGGTAAAGATGAAGCAAAATCTGTAATGTGTTGTTAACATGAAATGTGGACTGAAGAATACAAAAAAGTTGGAATATTTTGTGCAGGCAAGTGGATAGGTATATTTCATGTTCCTGTTCTCTGTCAGCGTAGAACTACCTTGGCTTGGGCCAGTCAGTTTCAATTGTAGTAGGTTACACCATCCTATTATGAAACATGCTTCTAGCCCATCTCTTCTTGTGAATTCTGGTTGATTTTTATTTCTGATGTTCTGAGGAGTTCAAAGTGTACATAGATGAGAACTGTGCAGGAGATTAGTAGGAAGGAAAGACTTGGCTTGTAATTCACCGTTCAGGAAAGTGGTGACTGAAGAAGTATTTCATATTTTTAAATAAATAAATAAAAAGCTGAAGACAATGGCAAAGAAGTTTTATTTTCTTTGTTACATTCTTCACTTGTAACTGCCAGTCTCTTTTCCTAGAATACTAATTATTCCAACTTGTGCCATTTAGATTTCATTCACTGTATTTGGTATTAATTGCTTTTATCTAAGTAAAGCTTTCAATTAAACTTCTTTTTCTACGGCCGTAGAACTTTGCATACCTTAGGATGGATTAGGTGGCAGTCTGTGTTTGCATCAGTTTAAAGCGATTGAGAAACCAAGTAACTGAGTTGTTTTCATAGTTGGAATTTAGGAAAAAGATACTGCTGCTTATCTGCAGTCTTTTGCCTAAAATCTTGGCTTTATGGCATCGAGGGAAGACTTCATTTGGACTACTCTGTTCCTTCTCTATCTGCTGCTTGTCTGGCAATACTGACAAATTAAAATTAGTGACGTGTAACGCGTCAACAGCATTGCTGTTTAGACTTTGGGGGACATTGTGCTCTATTTGATTGTCTGGAAAGCAGGAAGTCTGCTTCAGATGTCTTTTCTCAAGGAGTCTAAAAATCCAAGCTGGCTGGCATTTTATTGTTAGCAGGTGACGGAAACAGTTCATACAGTAAGTTAAGAGGATTCTTGATTGCATCTCGAAGTGTGAAGATCAAATATATTCAGCAATGAGGAGTTTTGATTTCTTTTCAGTTGTGTACTGGGAAATTTTATTGTACTGTAGGACAGTTGCTTGAATATCAAAACTGTTGCTGTCTTGCACAATATAGGTTACTGAAACCAATAAAAATATTTAATTCAGTTTGTTCCATTTTGTGTGGGTTTTGTCAGTATATTTCTAGTTGGATTTTCTTTGTAAAAATGGGACAGATAAGGGAAACAAACTAGCTAAACTACATTGACTTTGTACTTCTTTCCACAGTTTTAAAATTGTGAAATCATGGCTCATTCAAAGACGAGAGCCAATGATGGAAAAATCACATATCCTCCAGGAGTCAAGGAAATCTCTGATAAAATTTCTAAAGAAGAGATGGTGAGAAGGCTAAAGGTGAGTAAACAAGTAACTGTTTGCAGATGGCATTTCTTGTATACAGCATTCAGTGATACTATATTTTCTGTCTGAAAGGTTCTTCTGTTTTTCCTTTGGGCTTTACCTTTTGGGCTGCGCTCAGAAGGAGGAAGTTGTTGGTTATAGTGCATTCTGCTCTCCCATTTTCTTAAGTGACTTGTCTAAAAATAAATGAATTAAAATCGGAAATGAAAATAAGCTGTATAAATTTCAAATGCTATTTAAATTTTATTTCAGCTCCTACAGTAAATCAGTACTTCTAAGAGAAGAAAATACTGGAGAACACGAAAAAAGTAATTTTGGCAATAATATGGATGCCTCAGAACACATTTGTTTTCATGCATTTCTTCTCTTTTGGTTGCTTTTAAAACCCTTTTATTTTCATTATTTTGGCCTGTATCATAATGAAGGTAGTCTTTGATTATACTATGTAATTCTATCTTGAATTTTTTGACCACTTCATCTGGCTAAGATTGGAGAGATTTGGGGGATAATTATGTTGCTACAGTTCTTAGAAAAAGGCAGGTCTGTCAGTATTGTGCAGAAGGAGTGCCTGCAACTTGGGCTGCCCTGTGAAGTGGGAGGAAACAGATGTGGGAGAAGAACCTTGAGTATCCTAACAGCTGGAAGAGCTTAATTTGGAGTTGTTTTCTTAAGTTAGTTGAAACTACTGCTAAACGAACAAAACTCAGTAAATCCCCAAAACCCAAGGATTCCTTCTCTCCCCAGTAACCTGTCTGTGCTTTGGGAATTGCGATGATAAGTTTCAGTCTGTGTACTGCACTCTGTTATGTTGAATAAAAGACATTTATAACTTTCCATATGAAGACTCCTAACAGAAGAAATTATTTGTTAGCACTTGGGTATTTTTTTTTTCAGCTTGTGAAAATGCACATGGTTCTTACTTATACTCTTTATGCTGTGGTTTACTTTGACTTTTTGGCCTTGAATATCCAGTGCCTTCTGTCGTCGTCTCGTGTGTTTCAGGAGAAACAGCCCTTTATTCTGTCTGTGCATTCATCAGTACTTGGCGAGGGAGAAAACCACACGGGTTTTTTATGAAGGAGTGGATGATCTTGACTACACCACAAGTGTGTAGACCTACAGTTTAGACACAGTTATAGGTGGTAAAAAACAGTGTTTGAAAAATAAGTCAACTATTAGCCTCTTAATTTCCTTGACGACTGAATTCCTTTAAGTGTTAAGGAAGAAGCATTTTGCTGTGGGTTTTGTTTTACTCAGGCAGATGATCTGCTGTTAATGACAATATATAAATACAAATTATTGGGAAATAGGAGAATCAAATGGAAAATATGTAGTGAATTTCTATATGAGCATAACTTACCTCAGAAATTTTGTACATGTTGGATCCATGCTATCTCCAAGTTATGGTAGATTTTGAAAGGAGATAGAAATTAAATGGTTAGAATCATGAACCAGCGCTGAAGACTGAAAGAAATGACTTGGAAATGATGAATAGTGTGAGAAAAGCATTTTTTCCACAGTTTCTCTTAATACACAAGAACGAAGACATCATCTCATGAAATATATTATGTTATTAGCCTGCTGGCCTTAAATTACTTTTCTGTAAGTTATGTTACTAAGTACCAAAGCTTCTTACTGTAGAACGACATAGGAAATACTGAATGGGTTAAGAAATATGGGTCACATCAGGAAGATGAAGATCCAGGAGTCTTAGTCATGATGATCTGGGTGCAATTTCAGGTTCAGGAATCCTCTAACCTGTTGTTTTGGAGGAAGCTAGGAAGGTGTGATAGGAGAACCATCTTGTTTTTCTTAATTTTTCTTTAAATAGTGTGAGAGATTGCTCTGGAGACAGGATGATTACTATTTGTTGTCCTGGCCAGTATGGAAATCCGTGTTGTCAGGGAAGAGAAACTGAAGGCTCATTTCTAAAGTAGACCAAAAACATACTTGTTGCAAGAACTCATGACACCTGAATATTTATTTATTCATTCCTTTGTAAATTATAGAAATCTCACTGCGTTCTGTAGAAGTGAAAATATTTATGATTTTTAAATTACTTTTAATAGTGTGTAAGAGCACCAGTGCACTTCAAATGGCTCATCTTGTGTCTGACTGGGGAAGACAATTAAAATTGTATTTGTATATGAGCTAATTTTCTGTGCCTTTTAGTAAAGGATTCTCATGTGCTTGGAAACTTTACAGCTGCTGTGGTCGTAATTAGGCAGAGATCTTTTTTATTATTAGGATTTGTTGCTACTTGACCAATTACAGTAAATTTTGGCAAAATTTTTTGCTGGAGCAAATTAAAATAATTTTTAGTGTTTCAGGGTGTCTCTTCCTGCACTGGTGAAGTAGATGAGAGTTTAAACTTTAATTCTCAGGATTGTGTAATAAAGTCTTTATTTCTGTTTTGTTAACTTTTTTGAGAGTTGAACTCCTTAAAATAACTTCTGTGATTCAAATAAGAAATTGGAGAAAAACATAATTATTTTGTTTTGTCAATATTTTTTGGAGTCTGTTTTTCCTCCAAACAGTTTTTTATATGTAAGAACTAGCAGTTCTACATCAACTAGCAGTCACTAATTATGGCTTTTCTTGCTTTTGTTCTATTTAGGGTGTTAAGTAATTTTTGTCTCAGGGTTGAGTTTGGTTTTTTTTATTTTTTATTTCCATAACTTCAGTCTAATGGATCCTAATAGTATACTTATTCCTTCTGGACAGCATATGATGGTGGGCTGCGCTGGATTTATGTTCACTTCTGCTGAAAGTGCATGCCCTACTTCTGGGCAGCATAGGGGATAAAGTTGGAAGACTAGAAGGAAAATAAATTGTAACACTAAATACTTTAGGGAGAAATAAATACTTTGAAGTTTTGCTGTTCTCTGTATTTCTCAGTGAATGGCTGTAACAGTGAATGCTACTGGATTTTTTTAATCTTTTTTCTAATTGGACAACTTGATTCTGTGGTTTCTTAAAATATGTGCAATACTACAGCGGGATTTCCAGTAACTGCTGAGACTGTGTGTTGAGACAATTGATAGAGAACTCTACTAGATCCTTCCTGTATCTTGAAAAATAAGACACTGGTTACTCCAACAAGTACTACTGCATTGCTCATAATGCTTCTGATAGAAGTTGCACAAAAACAGAAAAGGAACTTTCAGTAATGACTCAGTTACACAGAGTACTTCATTTTATGTACTCATATCTGTTTCTCTTTTTAGATGGTTGTGAAAACTTTCATGGATATGGACCAGGACTCTGAAGAGGAGAAGGAGCTCTACCTAAATCTTGCATTACATCTTGCTTCAGATTTTTTCCTCAAACATCCTGATAAGGATGTACGTTTGTTGGTAGCGTGTTGTCTTGCTGATATTTTCAGAATTTATGCCCCTGAAGCTCCGTACACTTCACCAGATAAACTAAAGGTAAATTGAATTAATCGGTTTTCCACACCAGGTTTTTAAACTACATGATTGATATAGTTGATTATATGTATATATATTTTTTTTTTCCCTTTACTTCTGGGTCAACTTAAGAAATCCAAGGTTTCACTGGATTCTAGAGTGGGGGTGTTTGATCAGGTCAGATGTTCATCAGATAGCGATATATAGTACATCTTCCAATAACTTGTAGAATTATACTGAAAATAAATATTTAATTGAACAGTCATTGGGATTTGCAGATAGTGGTCTGTTACTTTAGAAATACTGATATGTCTGTAGCTTTTATCATAATGTCTTGCAAGATAGCTAATTCCTTCAGTTGGGAAAATACCTCTGCAGTTTCCAATTAAACTACCAAGAGGTAATAACTGTACTTTTATAGATAAAGGCTTTATTGAAACAAAGAAAAAGTGTTTTTATATAGGGGATAATGGTTTCTGATGTGACCTGGAAAATTCTACAATTACAAACATCACTGATCCCACTAGATGGAGATGGTTGATAGAGAAATGCCAGGTTAGAAAAGGCAGTACAGATCTGCCACATTTGTCTAAAAAAAATAAATTTAGATTGTTTTGGGTTTGTTCCCCTTTTTAATTGAAAATCTAACTTTCCAACTCACAAAATCGAACTACTTCCATTAAACAGTTTGAATCTAGAATGATGAAGAGAGTCTTACAGAAAATCCTGCAGGGGAAAATAAGACTGAAAAATGCAACATTTTTTTTGTTTATTTGTTTCCCTGATTTAAGAGTGTGTGGATGCTTTATGTTTTGTTTTGGTTTTTGTTTGTTCCAGAGTAGGATAAAAATGTGGTTGTAGGTGTATCTGTTACCGCTGAAGAAGAAATCACTCACTTTCTGAACTAGTGGTTGCACCAGAAGTGCTTCAGCAGTAGGGCAAACAGTACTCTTTCAGCTGTACTGCATCCTTTTGTACCAGACATTACTGCGGAGATACCTCGGAGTTTCTGTTAGCTGTATTTGTTTAGTTCTTAATTGTTGCACCTCTGATTACACACTATCTAGTTACCTTCCTCATTACACTATTCAACTGGAGACGAACATTGGCTTTCTCTACTGTGCTATATTTAAATCCGTTTTTAAGGCATTCTGATTTCTCCTTCAGTTTTGAATAAATGTTTTCCTTCGCTTGTTAGGGTTTGAGGTGTTTTGGTTTTTTTTCTCTCTTTCTGAGTTGGGCTAAGAAATTATAATATTCCTCCTTACAGAATTTGATCTATCAAATGCTACTGAGTTTCAAACTTTTATGTAATATTGGAAGATTTACATTACTGATCTCATACTTGCAGTGTAAGTATACTACAACTGGTGCTACTAGTACTACTTGGATAGAGAGCTCTGAACAGACTGGGAACTTCCACTGTCAGCATTTCAGTTCTGTAATCTGTGCAGATTTCAGAATTCAGTTTCTGGATGCGGATTTCTAACACATTTTGAGACATAAAGGACAAACAATAGAGACCTTTGCTTAGGGCTATTGAGGTAGGTTTTTGCAAATCTGTTGCTGTTGAACACAGCTTTTGTGATTGCAGGACAAGCTCTGATAGAAACGTTCAAGTCTTTCTTCCAATTTATGACAAAGAGATAAGAGGAAGAATCCTTCCTCTTGGGTTATATCTTGGCACTATTTTTACTTAGTATTTAATATCCTATCCATACTGCAGCTTTGAGTCTTTCTGATGTTTATAACCACAGTTCAAGATGGCAAAGGGAGGGGCTCAAAGGGTAATTTGTTGAGAGAGGAAATGTTGAATTTTCAGTTTTTGTCCTTGCTTCAGAGTCTTCAGATCTTTTTGTAGCTTGTACATTGTGCAAGGGAGATAGTGAGAGAAGGGATAAGAATTTCAGGATTCTCTCTTTTATGCTATCCTAAATATAAATCTTGCATTCCTTACTGAGTGTTGAAAGCGTGTTACGAAAGGGGTGGAAAAATGCCATGAGTTAGGCTAAAAGCAGAACTGGAGCATGATTAGTCTTTTAGGATCTGGAAATTTCTAACTTCTAAGTCTGCCTCATTTCTTAGAGCCCAAATCGCAGCTTCTGGAGCCAGGTCAGTGGTATGTGTCAAAGAAAACCACTTGGGCAAATTGACCATCTGCCTGACTTGACTGAAATGGAGCTGTTCAAGGGTGTATACAGCAGCTGAGCTTCAACTGTCTGAATGTGTTCTGTGGTGAAAGCCATGACTCCGATGCTTATGAAGGCCATTTTGTGGTTAATTAGTATCAAGACAAACCACAAAAAAACATTCAGTGTTATTCCTAAAACTGAAGTATAAGCACTTTTGGTTTTAGAATCAGAGAATGGCCTAGGCTGGAAGGGACCTTAGAGATCATTTAATCCAACCTCCCTGTCATGGGCAGGGACACCTCTCAACTAGATCAGGCAACACATGGGGACCGAATGGGGATCTGGGTTCTAATGTAGACCTACTTTATGGAGTCTGATGTGAAACCATATTGTCCAATGTAAGAAAGTGTTGCAGCTAAAGTATATTTTTTCCTGTGTTTTGCAGTAGAAATGCATGTTCACTAGTATATTCAGTGTGCTCAGAAAGGGGAGGAACTTTGAGTCCTGTTACACTAGATATTAAAAATCAGTACTTTTCAGTTTAGTCTGTCTTGCTTCCTTTAAAAAAGGAGTAGGCAATTGTAAATAAAATCAGGAGTAAAATTGTTACTCTTTCAAATGATGCCATTAATACTTGTGAAGCATTCAGATGCTAGACAGATTGTATGTGTATGCTGTTCAGTGATGGATGTATTCATGTACGATACAGTGAGGAAAATTAGTTTTGGTCTCAGTAGGGTCTTTGAATCACATTCAGAAATAAGTACTGCTTGCTCAGCTGCAGGGTAAAAAGTAAAGATACTTTGGTAAATGAGCTGTTTGAGATTCATCTGCACAAGTAAAGTTTAACGGAGTAGTTTTACCTAGGGCATGAGTTCTAAGATGAATCATAGTATCATAGAATCACTTAGTTAAGAAAAGACCTTTAAGGTCATTGAGTCCAACCATTAAGTAGTTAGACTTGATCTGAAAGTGGTGTTTATAGTAGCTTTTGTATTTGGTATTGGGCATTTGGATGCTCCCTTTCTTCATTTGGATCTTGACCTTCACCAAGACTCTGTGTGTTCTGAACTTCACAGCACCTGCTGGTGTACCAGTTTTTCAGATGATGGAACTCATTTTGGGTTGGCTGGTGGCCTCCTAGTGGTTCAGGCACTAGTTGTAAGAGGAGATTCTACAGACTGGCTCTTGCCTGTGGACTGAATGCTCTTGCATGGTTGGAGTCCATTAGATGTGCCCTTGCAACTTATCTTTTGGTTTAATTTCAACTCGGGACTGCAATTCCTGTGTTTTGTAGCTGATCTGAAGTGTGAACCAAACAATGATTCTTGTAATAGTCCTTGTTTAACATCTTAACGGCACATCTTGATCCAAATTCAAACATTCCTGGAGCTCTGTGAACAATGTGGTTGCTGTGCTTTTTTGACAAGAGATGGTGATGTCGGGTATAATCTAATTCTTGGGTTTACCTAGAACCATAGTAAGTGCTCAGCTTAAGGTTGGATTTTGTGGCTATAGCATTAGAAAAAAAAAGAAGTCCATTCTCATCATATGGGCATCTCATTGTTCTTGGGAGATTGAGCGGAAATGGTAATTTGAAAATGTTATAGAAAAGCTTTCTTAACTGTTTCTAGGATAGGACTTTTTCAGGGGTAATAGTAAGGCTTTATTTTATTTATTGTGATAGCTTTATACCTTTTGGAATTTGATTTCTATGTAGATTGTTAGATGAAATATTATAGATACATTTCAGGTTGTGAAAGCTGGTTTTGGTGATATTTACTTCTGAATATTTTGGTTTAATATAGTGGTTATGAATTTCCAGCTTTTAATTATCTGAATATAGAAAACATTAAAAAAGGACATCTTCCTGTGTGTTTCAGTTCTGTTTATAATCACCTATTTGTTCCTTATAACCTGCTTGAATTTATTTTGTGAGACTTTTTCTGAGAAAGTCTTCTGGTGTATGAAGTTGATGAAGTGGGAGAAAGTTTATTGGTTTTTGCAGGAGATGTGGTCAATGTCAGTAGCATGATGACTGAGAAATGCAGAAACAATACGGTGTAAATATATAGTAATATTCTTAGGAAAGCTGCAGTTGTCTGCTTCTTTCCCTTCCTGTTGAAACCTATTGTAGTATAAAGTAAAAATGTAAAATTCATTGTCCTTCTGAATAATCTTTTGGCTTTTTGCAGCATGAGGGTTGAAACAAG
>NW_009710762.1:72190-127118 GCF_000703405.1 Apaloderma vittatum | reverse complement strand
CATCCTAATTGTTCCAAGATCTGCCACAGGCAGCATCATCAGCAAAAAGGTTATAATCTTAAAATGACTTACTCAAAAGCAATCTCATAGTGCTTAATACCTCAATTTGTATAAACTAGATCACATTTATAATAAGTTTGGGGATTTTATTTCTTATGTGTTCAGGAGTGACCAAAAAACCCCCATAAATTACAGTAACAAAGGTACAAAAATAACACCTTGATAACTTAATTAAAAATATCTGAGAGAACAAAAAAGTATAGAACAATTCATATTATCCTACACAAAATCATACATGGAATATTTCAGACTAACAGCATATCAACAAATCATAGTTTGGAATACTTGCAGAGAGAAATTCATTTCAGAAGCATTTGCTTCTGAAATTATGGCAAAAATATACTGGTTGTACATAAAATTTTCTTTTTCTCTAGTAAAAAATATAGTTTTATATTTAAAAATAATTTTTGCTTTCTACTGAGCTAATTTTGTCCTTGGCTACCACAGGCATGATTTTTTAAGCTGAAAGGAAGTAATGGCTGCAAAATTGTTCATACGTGATGAAAAAGATCATGATGTAAAGGAAGATACCTAAACCACAACAAGCAACAGAACATTGCTCAGCTTAAAGCCTGAATACACATTACATCTCTGATTATTTACTCAGGCCATTTTTTTGCAGTGTGTCCTCAGAGGCCCAAGGGCTTCTTGTTAAAGACTTATTCAAATGCCACTAAAATTGTAAAATCATATTACTTTATGAAAATAAGGAGGACAAGGAAGTAGAATAAGCATGATGTTAACTGATAAACTTATAGAATCATAGAATTGTTTAAGTCGGAAAATACCTTTTAGGTCATGAGTCCAACCATTAATGTAGCACTGCCAGGTCCACCAATAACCATTTCCCTGAGCACCACATGCACACATCTTTTAAATCCCTCCAGAGATGGCGATTCCACTTCTTCCCTGTTCCAATGCTTGACAATATGAAGTATAACTAATAATTTTTAAAAGTGGAAGTACCATTCATATCTAAAAATTCCTTACCTACATGTATATTTTGCAAGTGAACAAATCGAACTTAAGAAAGACTGTTTTCAGTTTCTGTGTTACACTGAAAAGTTTTCCTTTACACCATAGCTATCGAAAAGTCTATCAGCCTGATTATGGAAGAAAGCCGCTTTCATAAAAAGCTACAGATGAATGATGTTATTCCTCAAAGCTATTATTCTTCAGACTGTTGAAAATATCAATATAATTCCCTTTGGTCTAGTCAGTTTGTCTTCTGGAGATTAAAAATCAGCTCAGTTTATGCAGAAAAGAAATAGGAAAAATTCATGGTCCTTGTTTTGACACAGGGAAGGCCCTAAAGCATTTTGGGTATATTACAATGTCTATTCAACTGCATCACATTTGTGCTGTGCTTCAGGAAAAATAAACTGCCCTCCAAGCCCTAAGGACAAAGCTATTTACAGACAACTAGAACCCATTGTGCTTTAGCACCGATGGCTAAAACAGTTCAAACAAATAGGGAACAAATCTTCCATGATGCTGTATGGTATTCTGTGAGGGAGAACAGCAGTCTACATGGATGGATTCTGACATAAGGATACATGACTGGTATCAGGGAATATATATTATAAAGAAAGCAGTGCCCTGTGCAATGTGGTGAGAAATGTAGAGCAAGGGAGAAAAATGGAAAACATCGACAGATCGTTTAACCTAACTTAACACCTGGGTTAGTGAAATTAGAATTTTGAAATGTATTCTAGCTTTGACAAAAGTAAAGAGGTATATTGCTTGCTCTAGGTATATTGCAGTTTGTGGTAACTGGTCTTAGTAAGTTTACAATCTTTGAGAATACAGTGTTAGGTCACTGTTATACATCCAGTTTTCAACGAGATTTCAAAAAGAGCATTATGGGGAAATAAGCAGAGGTAACCACGGCTATTTGGATTGTGGTTAGTTTGTTCACAATCTGCACTTTAGAGCCTGTATATTGCAACATTTCAGATTTTTCATGCCTTTAAAAGAAAAAAAAGCCTTATGATAATGATGTTAAAAGTACTGATTTTGAAGGAGAGCATTTGTAATTTGCGGGTGCTATGGGTGCATCTTTATTCTTCTCTGTATATCTGATTAGTATTCACAGTTTTGTTCTTACGAATAGCTTCAACTATTCAAATAACCTGCCTGACAAGGCAGTACAAGATGTAGCTACTGTGAAAGAGCCAGAATTTCTCTGAGCTGCTTGATAAATTTTATGATCCTTTGTAGCAGTTCCTTTCCCAGACTGGGTTAAAGGCTTTGCTTAGGCTATTAATTCCTTGTGAAGGCTTGAGCTGTGCCTGAGAAGAGAATATGTTGCTAATCACTGTTAGGGTGGTATTTTAGACATGCCTTGATGCATCAGTATATAGTTACCTGGGGTTTACTACTGCTTGCTTCTTGCCTCACTGGTTGCTGACATCTCTCCTGCCCTTAGGGCCAGGAGTGGATGGCTGTAGCCATTTGGGATATAACATCAAGCATCTAACCACAGCACAGTACTAAGTGTGGGAACGATACTCCAGGTCATTTCTCTGTAATCAAACTCACCTAATGGCAGCAAATCCTGGTAGACTAATCTGAAACATAGCAATCACGGAATCATTACAGAATGCTTTGGATCGGAAAGGACCTTAAACATCATCTAGCTGCAAGCCCCTTGTCATGGGCAGGGACACCTCCCACTAGACCAGGTTGCTCAAAGCACCATCCAGCCTGGCCTTGAACACTTCCAGTGAGGGGGCATCCACACCTTCTCTGGGCAACCTTTGCCAGCGTCTCATCACCCTCACAGACATGGTGTTTATTCTCAGACAGCTGCAAGAGAAGTGTAGGGAGCAGAACAAAGGACTCAATGTAACTTTTGTTGACCTCACCAAAGCTTTTGACACTGTGAGCAGAAAAGGCCTGTGGCAGATCTTGGAAGTCAGCTTGAAAGAGTCTGGTAGAAAAGTACAAAGATTAGTGTCTACAGAGCCATTTTACTGTCTACTCTTTTATATGGGTCTGAATCATGCGTCATCTACCACCACCACCTGCGACTCCTTGAACGCTTCCATCAGTGCTGCCTCCGTACAATCCTAAACATCCCCTGGACTGACTATGTGACTGATGTTACTGTCCTTGAATGGGCAGGGGTCACCAGTACTGAGGCCATGCTGCTGAGGACGCAGCTGTGCTGGGCAGGGCACGTCTCCAGGATGGAGGATCACCGCCTCCCTAAGGTTGTGCTCTGTGGTTGCCGCAACAGAGGAGCCCCAAAGAGGAGATACAAGGACTCTCTGAAACAACACCTCAGTTTTGGCCATATTGACTGCCATCAGCGGTCCACTCTGGCCTTCAACTGGAAGACGTGGAGACACACCATCCATAACGCTGCTGCCTCCTTTGAGAACACACATAGAATTAGTCTCTAGGAGAAAAGACAACGCAGAAAGAACCGTGCCTGGCCAATATCGCCTAAGGAGACTTTCCGCTGTGCCTTTTGCAACCGGACTTGCATATCCCACATCAGCCTTTTCAGCCATCAGCGCGCTTGTAGCAAGTGTAGGTAGAGTCCTTCCTACATCTTCATTTGCGAAGCCCAGCCATGATGATAAGATTGATTTTTTTGAAATACTTTGTAGGGGATCTCAAAGTACTTCAAAAATAACAATTGGTTAAACCTTTTGATTCCTGAAGGCACGCCATAGTCCTGAAATATTTAGTGCTAGAGAAAACCTCAATATTTTGTGCAGGCAATGAAAACTTCATGGATGCAACTGAAGAGTAAAATAAGGAAAACTGTAATGTTTGAGTAGTAATGAAAAATATAAAGGGCAAAGTTAACATCCCTGATTTTCTTCCTTTAAAGATCACTGCATCTCAGTTCCTTTATTTATGACTATGTATATCTCAGATACAGCAAAAACTGAAACCCGTGCATACTAGGTATTTACAGATCTGTAAATGAAAGCATCAGCACTTTAAATCATGCACATATTAAAGAATGACATAACTTCTGGAAATGAACATCTCTACTTTTGTGTTTGTGAATATAAAAAATGACATTTCTGAATTTATTGTTCCATGCCTGTTTGCAATTTTTGCTCATTGAGGCTGAAATGTGCATATTCCTATGTGCAAACAGTAGCGGAAAGACATAGAAAAGCCTTTGCTGCAAACTTGTCCTGCTAGTGCTGTGTTTAGCCTTTGTCTTTGCACCTTCACAGCCCTTGTCAGTGGAGACCTCCTCCCAACTCTTTTCAGCCTTTAAGGCAACCCTTGAACTCTTTCCTCTGAGTGGTGAGAATAGCCCATCCTGTGCTTCTTATACCAGATCTTCACTCAACATGCTGCAGGACATTTAAGTGGCTGATAGCAGGACACAAGATTTAGTAATAAATGTGATTTAAGGATATTCCCCCTCTAACAGTGAGTATGCCAAGTCCTGGAGGACAGATCTGTGATGAACACGCGCTTCAGTTCTTACAGGTGCTGTGACAGTGTTTTTCTGCCCTAGATAATGCCATCAGCTCACTGCCTCTTGCCTGTTAGCCCCAAACACTCCTCCACATGAGTCTCTGTCTGCAGGAACCTAAGTCCTCAGATGTGAAAACACTGAGCTGCCACAGGACATGCTTACCTGCATGCTGTGTTTGTCATGGTCAAGTAAAACGTTCACAGAAAAAGAGTCCTTTCTTAAAAGGTCTTAAAGCACTAGTTAAAAGATTGTGTGTGACATATCACAGAAAGACTCTTTAATATTTATTTTGCATCATTTCTTCTTCTCTAATAATGGAAAGTAGAAATAGTAGAGGCATACAAACAAGGAAGCATTAGATGCATCCAAGGATGAATCTGAAAATAATTACTTCTGCCATAAATCTTGCAGTCCATATGGATAAGGTACAATACTGGCACTGATATCTACATGTCCATCTGCACAGAGCCTCACTTTACTGCATAAGGTAAAGGTTTGTAAATCCAACCATCTGTTTTCAGTGCTGTTTATTCCTTAGAATCAGTAAATAAGGTTGGGCAACAAAGGTAGCATGTAAAGAGTTCCTTTATATTGTATTACTGTATTTAAAAAATAATACTGAAGAATTCAGAATAATATTTGAATATTTTATAAGATAATTTGTGTTCCCAAAATTATTTAAAATAATAAATACATCATTTGACTATAGTAATAGCATCTGCTATAATCATAAAGACCTAATCTTGCTCCACCTTGCTGTAGAGCACAGCTTCTCCACCAAAGCTAATGGAGTGACCGCACTACAGAATCAGTCTCCTTATGTATTATTTTCCATGGATTTGCTGTCCTTGATAATAATGAGGGGACAATCTGTATTTGACTCCCAGTCCCAGTTAAATTAAGTAAATAAACAATTATTTTTCTTCCACCTTGCCCTGGTGTTTGTTAAAGGTGACTTTATTTGTTGGGCATTAAATATATTTCCGTGGGAGTGACATTCCTTAACTACAAGTTTGTGGGACCCTATAAGAGAAGCTTAGCTCCTCTAGCTAGCTCACCTAACACACAGCAATCCATACATCTACCTAAAATGCAGAGCCTTGTTAGGTGAATTGATGATAAAATAATCTTGAAGCAGCTAGCAGTGACCAAGAAAGCCTCTTGATGTGTAGCAAGATCTCTGGGAATCATTCTGAAACTTCAGGTGTCACAAGGGAGTGTGTGATACACCTGAAATATTTTGCTTTGCCCTTTGAAGCAAAAGTGACTATCAGCCCACTCTAAGTCTCTCTTCGAATGCAGAGAGAAGACTCCATAAATAAATGTATTTTAAAGAGTGGCTTCATGTCTTGACTCCTTACACTTTTGAAAGGTGAAGGTCCACCGTTTCTTAGGCAGTCCAAGTCCTTATTCCGCACAAGGATCTCCGTAGGAAAAATATCCCTTAAAACCAAATGTAAAATTCCTGGTTTTTAAATTGAAATTAAGATATGTGGAATAAAATTTGGAACAATTGAATCCTCAAAGGTTTACAAGTACTTTCATGCCAGAGATCAATTTGCATAAATAAATGAGTGTCCATGCTGAACAGCTGTTTCCTGGTTTTATGATATTCCTAAAACTGTAGGTTGTAACATTTCTACATCAGTATTAAAAATATTAGCATTTATTATCCTCTTATTATAGAAATACTAAATTTTTAAATTTTAATACATTCTGGTTGATGATCAACAAACTGGAGAGGAACTAATCATGCCGTTTCAGTAAACCTTATCTGGCCTCTCATCTCAACAGTTACCACTACAATCAGCCTCTAAGAAGTCTTATAAGCTAAAAAAGGTGTTAATCAAATCCAGAAACTATATAAAGTGGTTTATATTGAAAGATGAATGGGTAAATAGTAGTTTTTTAGGTCAGTCTGCTCTTGCAACAAAAAACATTTGACTATGGCAGAGCTGGAAAAAGAATGTGAGAATTTTAGAGCTTAGTTTAGAGCAAAAAAGTTAAACTTTATTCAACAGGTGTCTTGCCAAAAGGCATGAACCTTGAACTTGTAAAGACAATGTTGTTAGTTTTAAATAGAAGTTACGACAAACTCAGAATCTCTACAGCTATTCATTAATCACTAGACACAGAGATATAATTTCCATATAAAGACCTATCACATCTGTCCCCTCATCTGCTCTATATTTGAGTCATTGGTTTTTCAAATTTATGAAATGAAGAAAATCCATTAATGTTCTGCAGTCAGATAGAACGTAAATACCAAAGTCCTTTAAAAATTATCTCAAATATTTTGACTGTTATATTCTCATTATTTACAGGTCATTTAGGTGAAGTTGCTGCAGGAGACTCATCAAACTTCTGCCAGCTAGAAAACAATTGTTATGTCAATAGAAAATGATGAAATTTCCCTGAGGGAATAAGACAATTTAGAAATAGAGTTGCAATGAATACCATGGGTGACAAATAAAAAGAAGCATCTTCTGTTTTGGTCAATTTTTACAGATAATAGCATCCCACAATCAAAGGCACATTTAATCAGTAAGCACTGATTTTGTTAGCAGTTTAATATGAACAAAACAGTATCACTGGAGCTTTATCTACTGAAAATACCATTACTAAACCATTATTAAACTCTAATATTAAGTGACCATTACGAAAATAGACTTTAAATCCCATTCGACAAAATTGATACCTTGTATTATGCATGTAGATAAAAACTTATTGATTCTGAAGTTTGACATAATGACTGCATATTGTTTAATAATACAGTATTTATATTTTGGGGTGGTTAAATTTGCAAGAAAAAACTACTTAAAAATGTTTGAAAGTACATCTTCTAGAATCATGGGTAAACTGAGTAGAATTTAAAGAATGAATCAGTGGAATTAGTAACAAGTTCAGTCAAATCTTGTACTGTATCACATTTTTTCTCCTGTCAAATTATGTGAATATTTCAAACTACTCTGAATAGACTTTGCTTGCACAGTCTTAGTAGTGCAGCATGCAACTAATATAAATATGAGAGAAATATGCCATAAAAATACTTAAAAATACATTTTTCTTCTTCTTGCCTTTTCACGAAGCAAAGGATTTTTAAACTACTTCCTTTCATAATCTGTATCCACTGGTTATTGGTGTGTTGTAAAGTGGGGAATAAAAACTTTGATTTAAGTAGGGCTTAAAGTTTTGACCGTCCTTTTTTCCTCAGAAATGCCTGAAATCAATCCAAGCAAATCTTTCACAATCCTTGAGAAATATAGATGTTTTCGTATTTAATGAAGGTGGGCTTTTTTTTTTTGTAATTTGAAGTTGCCTTTGTAAATTTTCTAAAGCTATTTATATTAAAAAAGCAAAACTGTGTCACACAGTCTGGGTCATCTAAAGACAAGTATGTTTCTAACCTAAAATTTATCTTTCTGTATCTTTCATGTATCTAAAATCTGAAATCAAATACATGAACTAATACCTAGGTAATATCTATATATAGATATGTATATAATATATACATGTGAATATTTGAATACTAGGAAATAGAGGGCAAAGTGTCTAAAAAGTAGTCCTAATTGTCTATCATGTCTATGAAATTGTGTAGCATTCATATAATGAATTGACACTGATGTCCAATATTCAAATTTTTATTGATCAAAAACACGTATGCACATGGCAAATCATGCATTTCAGAAACAGACATCAAGAGATGCTGCTTAACTTTTTCCTTTGGTAGGGAAATTAAATATCATGCTATATTCAAAGACTAAAATGTTTTTCTAATCTGTGCTTTGGACACTTAACAGCACAGTGCTTGTTATAAGCATGGAGTGTCATCTAATCGGTAGAGAGAAGACAGAATATGCTGAGTTACTGTGCACCAGGGAAGCTGTCATCTACAGACTTCAAGATACGAAATTATAATGAATTCACTGTACAAATTGCCATCTGAGGATGAAAGGTCAAGTCTTTCTCCATAACGTGAAATGAGATCTTTCATAGTTTCCTTATAGCATGAGTGATTTACTGTATATGAAAAAAAGCTTGAGTGTTCTCTTAGACAGACAATTAAAGAGTGAATCCAGTGAATCTGTACTGATAAAAAGTTGGCTTATGGTGTAAATGCAGATTCTCTTTCCTTAAAATGATTTTCAAACTTACTTTATTTTCATGTTTTCTTCTTTACGCACAAAATGTTAAACAAGCTGCTTCTGTCAATAGCTTTAGCAATAAATTTGTCTTGACTAACGAATCGAATGACTTACAATACTGATAGCTTGAGAGCATCCAGAGAAAGGAAAATGCAAATGAATCTGTCATGTCAGATACATGTATTTCAAGTATTTGAAAGTTCTGTCAGACTAGCTAGGAGAAATATAAACATTAGTAGCAAACAAAAGTGTTCAAAAATCTAACTGACTTACCTTATGGATCTATTTTTGGGAAAGATGAACCCATTTCCCAAATCACATTGTAGTGACTTGAAGCCCATGGAATGCACTTCATTGAATGAGAAACCTGCATGTGGACACTGATCTGTCACAAACTCTCCTCATTCCTATCTTGCTCCACACTACTGGTATTAATGAGAGCAAAGGAATTTAACTGTGTTGTAAACGTACAGTGAAGTATGCTTCCTGTTTGCCATATCTAGCCTGACAGCTTGAATCCATGGTAAGTACAGGTCTGAGACTTGGGTGGAAAAGGAAAATATTGAGCGTTGTTTTTCTTCCTGCATGGGAAGAGTAGACAAATCCCCATAGCCTAGTCTATTGGTAAACACTACAATGGTGTGGTATTCTGCTCCTGTCTAAGATATATTGATAAATTAAATTGCTATAACAAAGATATGTGCTTTGAAGCAATGTGAAATGGACTCTTCAGTTCTACGTAATGAAACTACTCTATATCATCAGGAAAGGAATAATTTATGGCAACTTTATTTAGTCTCTATCACTTCAATAATACATATAAAGAATAAGTGACAAGGCACCAGAAGTAATTTTATACAGGATATCCAGCAAGCAAAGAAATAGTAATCAGATATAAAAAGAGAAGAAAAAAAAATAGTTTCATAAAGTTAAAAAAATGAGGTATTGATCTTGGAAAATGATAATTTAGAAAGCAAAGTATAGGAAAATAAGTTACCTCCTGTTTTAATTCATCAAAACTACACAACCCCCCCTGTTGGGGCCTACTGCATAGAAACTTGGTGAAAGAGTAAAGGTCAATGACCGACAGAAAGTGCTGAGGCAGATGGTTATGAAACTACTCAAGACAATGCAGCTTTTAGGAGCATCTCAGATAGGAAAGTAGGCCAGGAGAAACAGGAGATTTGACGCTGTGCACAAGGGCCTATCACAGTGGCTAGTTAAGTGTGTGCTCGCCACGTGGACAGTAGCGTGTAACCAATCATGTAGTGTATGGACAGGGTATGCGACCAATCATGTAACACTTAACTTGTGCTGTACGTGTGTAAGGAACTAATTACACTATATAAGTAGCCTTCTGATTGGAATAAACTTGGCGTTACGGAGCATCATATTGGTGTGCTGTTCGTCCCGCTCGCATGGATTCCCCACAACCCCCCTGTTAGTTTATTTGCTGTGAGATGACCACTTGATAGTGCTAGATGTTATACCTACAGAAATATTTCAAATGAATAGCTTTCAGCAACAAAGAAAAACAATGTTTTCTCATAGATACATTAAGCTTGTGGTGGTTTGGCCCTGGCCAGAGGCCAGGAGCTCACCAAAGCCACTCTATCACTCCCCTTTTAGATGGACAGGGGAGAGGGAAGATGTAAAAAGAGGCCCGTGGGTTAAGAGAAAAAAGCAGTTTAATAAAGCAATAGCAAATACCGCGCGCGGAAGCAAAGCAAAACAAAGAATATTCTCTACTTCCCACCAGCAGGCGATGTCCGGCCACTTTTGTAGGAAGCAGGCCTCCAGTACGCGTAGCGGTTGCTCGGGGGGACAAACACAAAACAGCGAATGCCCCCCCACTTCCCTCTTCCTTCTCCCTTTTATGTCTGAGCTGACGTCGTATGGTATGGAATACCCCTTTGGTCAGTTTGGGTCAGCTGGCCCGGCTGTATCCTCTCCCAAGATGTTACCCACCCCCAGTCTACTGGTGGGGGAACGCTGGAAAAAAAAACCAAAACCACAGCCTTGGTGCTGTGTGAGCACTGCTCAGCAGTAGCCAAAACACTGGGGTGCTATCAACACCCTTCTAGCTACCACTCCAAGGAGAAAAACAAAAACAACCAGCACTGAGAGAGCTGCTATGGGAAGAATGACTCCACCTCAGCCTGACCCAATACAATCTTCATGTTTTTATTGCTATACCTAATTAACATAGATTAGGAGTTCTTAAAAACAGACATCAATGTTGAATGACAACCTAGGATATAAGTCTTCATAGTTTAGCTAGAGTGCTATACTCAAGATGAACTTCATGCAAGGGTCTGTGGGTGAATTTCCATGTTCTTTTCTACATAAGAGGTTAAGCAAATAATTCTTTGCTTCCAAATCAACAGATTTTTAACAGCAACAGCTAATTTTTGACTAAATTACAGCTGGTGATGCTGACAATGCAGGTGGTGTGGGCTTTGTGCTGAGACACCTGCAAGCATATTGGCATGTGTCCTCTTCACTGACTGTTTACTGGAGTCCAGGAGTTTGCCTCTAGTTTACCTGGAAAATAGAAAACTGAAATGGTGGCATTCCACCTCTTGTTGTATAAACCTAAAAAAACCCAAACCAATCAGCACCCCATGAAAAAAGATTAGTGATTTATTTAAAATATGTGTTGTGAGATTAGAGTATGGTGTCAGTCTTGGAAATAATAAAAAAAATTGTTATTATACTGGTTTGTTTTTTTTTTTCCCCTCTTCCCTATTAATCAAAATTAAAATTCTAAGCTTCATCTGTTGGAATGCTTCAATGAAATATGTGATTCAGATCTAGGATGTAAAAGGTTGCCATGCCAAGCTGTTACAAAAAGGTTTTTCTAATCAGTCAGAACTTCTGAATTATTCTACAGTCTCAGATTACACAGTCCTGTAAATTGCAAGTTCCTGTAAGCTGCCTTAGCAGTGGATGTCAGTAAAAATTAAAACAAAAGAACCGGCATTTCAGCAGTGCTTTTTTATTTTTTTAATTCAGTTTTCATCAATTTTCAAGGGTGGTACACCTATTCATACATTTGAATTGGTCATGGTAGTGCATTTGTGCACTGACAATTGATACAAAAGAGATAGAAAAGAACATTTAGTCATCAGATGATAACGTCTCCATTTAAAATTCTCTCATAAATTAAATGTGACAATAACTGTCAGGAATTAATAACAAAGGAGATTAAATCTGTAGCTACTATTATGTGTTAAAAATACCCTGCCGTAGACATTTTCACTATACATGCCAACTAAATCCACAGTTAGTATTAGATTTGAAGAATAATCTGACATGTGAACAAGACACAGTATCAGGCAATACATACACAAAAAAATAATAGATTTTGTAATGTGAATACACAATTAAATAAAATTTGAAATAAAATAATGGGTCATTCAACAAAATGTAGATGTGGACACCAGTGTACAGATTTCTGCTGAGCTCTAAATCTGCAAACTGTGTCAGAGCAGATACAGAGTATCACACTCTGACAACAATATTTTTAAATTATGAACTTAATTATTAATTTAAAGATCGTGTGATTCAAAATACTGAGTTTCATGTGAGATATTTATTTCTGGTGGCATATTTTACAGACGTATCCTCTGTAACATCTGCATTGTGATTCATTGAGATCTTTACTCCAGATACTGAAAGAAATGGACTAGCCCTCTGCCTAAATCTAGGTATTCATTCCATCTTTTTTTTCTGCAGTCATTAGTGCTGAGCCTGCTATCCAATGTAGCTTGACAGTGAACCTGGCCAGGAACAGACCTAAGTTTAATGCATGAAAAAAAAAAAAAAAAAGATGTGGGGGAAGATTATTTTAATTCAGTGCAGTTTGTTGTATGGTTCCATAAGGGCTTCTGCCAGTTCAAGGGAGAGTGAGCAGGGGACTACAGAGGAATGAAGGATGAGGGTAAAGTTAGAGGACTATACACGTTTATACATGCTTCAAGTGTTCACAGAACCATAGTGTTTGCCTCAGTAACCTGTTCTGAGTCCATCAGTTGGAAGCATCAGAGTAAAGCCTCAGTATAAAAATTGCTTTTAAAGCTCCATCTTTTAATTAGAAAATTACCAGAAGGGAATTCAGTATAGAATGGATCATGCTGCAACAATGAAGTTTTGTCTACTACCATGTGTATTTTTTTAATCCAGCTGCATTAGCTAACGTTAGCTAACTACATCTTCCATTCCTTAAAAGAAATCATCATCTGTGAACCATCTCAGGAAAAAAGGCAATCATCAGTAAAAGGAAATTTATTTCTCTTAATGTAAATTATTACTGTTTTATGATAAGAACTATAGCATTTAGCTCATTATATATAATATAACCCTTAGAAATAAAATAGTGGCATTCTTTTTGAGATAGACTGTTCACATATAATTTAAAACATAAATGACTGAATGATACAGGAAAATGAATCAAAGACAAAATACCATTTCTTCTATTTAAAGCTGTATTCGTGCTGCAGGGGAGACTAAGCATATTTTTGTACAGTGAAATAAAGGTGTATTTTTAAAATTGAGGGAAAAGAACACAGGTCTGGGAGAGATCTCTTTGATCCTGAAGTCTCAATGCCTTGTTACAGCAGGCAGCATCATCATATAATCCTATCTGAAAAGGTATCCATTTCCTACATCATCTCCCTGCTTTGCTGCTTGAAAGTCTACCAGAATCTCATTCCTCTAATAGTCAAAAACCTCCAATTTTTCAACTCAAGGTAATTCAAGTGACCGATTAACTCATATGACAAGAGAATCCACATTTACTTGTCAAAAATTCTATTACGTTGGATATTGGAAGTCTCATTTTACCCCTGTTTTGTCACTCCCAGTTTGTATTCTTAATAAAGAAAGGGAATACAACATGCCATGGTAGCACTAATGGCTAAATCTGGCTTCTTTCTATGCTGTTTATGTTTTCTGCATTCAAGTGGCAGATGAGAGGCTGACACAAAGAAATCTCAGACTCACCTTTGAATTTTGCTAATTTTTGAATCTGTAAGGAAGACTTACCAGGGAACATTCTCAAAGTAAACATAAGGCCACGTTGTTTTGGTGGAGGGTGAGAGTAGAGCTGTGAATGTATGAGCTGTGGTGTGCTACTCACCCTTGGGGCCAGACAACAGTCCATGGTCCACTTTATTGCCAAATATAAGTGATCACAGTCAAAAGTACTTGGCTATAAATTTGGCTTCTATTCCCAGACTGGTGAAACAGCTCATTTAGTTTTCGTTTTCTAGTCCATAGACAATATTTGTTTTTATCGCGGTTTGATAGGAACTCATGTGAGCTCATTCCAATGGTGTGGATAATATTATGCAGTTGCAATATATGCCACAGTGAGAATCAATTGGTGCAGTGGTGATCTTGGTGAAAAATAAACATATTTTTTTAGCTACAGCATCTCAGCTCTACTTTCTTAAACAGTATTTTCTCCAATAGTTCATATATTCTGTGCTTATGGAATGCCATGAAACGATCACATTTTTAAAAATTAAATCTATAGTTACTTCAGTATTTTGTTAGATTTCTTATTAGCTTTTTTGAGTTGTTGGCTGTTAGACTGATAAATCACCTACAATTATTTTTTTCGCCCAACTGGATAAAATATTCAAAATTTTGTAGTCTAAATATTTACAAAATCATGTAATAGCTTCTGTTTATCAAGATGAAAGTTAAAACCTCTCTTCTGTGAACACTCCTGACAAAAAGAGTATTGTTATGATGTTTGTGAAGAGCAAACAAAAGGTGTAATGTGTGTGTGTGCAAGTCCAATTTACATAAAAAATTTATCCCGTGTTTGCAAAGTTATCTTTGAATAAAAAGTATGTCACACATAAGACCTGCTTACATTTCAGGGGCAGCCATATCTTCATCTTCTTATTTAATGGTCTTAGTTCCATGTTTCCTTGTGATAGTAATCTTAAAAAAACATACTACCTACAGCTGCTAAAGCATTTAATCTAGGTTAAAGAGGCTGTTAGAATTCCCTCTTCTTAGAGCAAGCAGTGTTTGATACATTCAGAATACTGAACTTTGAACTAGAGTAAATGCTACTTGCTATGCAAGCAGCATCGTCACTGCTAGGAGAAAAAACCTCTATGTTCTGTATTTATGTCAGAAGTGGAATTAACAGTTGTAATAGGAGCAGATCTACTCATGACACTGGGAATTTGATTAAAATTTGTGTCAGGAAGTAAGCATAACATAGGCAAGTTCAGCCAACTGATACTGACTCAATAACTCACACTTCAGCACTCTTCCATACTTCAGAGATATAATTAATTTCAAAATGCTGTGGAAAAAAAAAGAAATTCTCAAGTAAAGCTGTTCCGGCAAAGATTTTATATTGTAGGATTCAGCTACTCTTTCCTTTATAAGACCCTTATTTACCTTTTTTTTTTTTCTGTTTTAGACACAGAAAACCAGATTTTTTTATTAGTATATAGAAAGAATATGAGCTGGATGTACATTGATATTGGCTTGAATTTTTGGTTGCAACCTGCAGCAAACTGAAGGGAAGTTACAAGAATGGTGGACTCAAAAATCTTCTTCATAGTGATAGACAGTGCAGCAGCCACAAGTTATAGGTTGAGAGGTTCAAGAGGCAGATTAGGAGAAAAATCTTCAGTAGGAGGGTAGTTTAGCTTTGGAAAAGATCTTTGAGAGAGGCAAGAAGTCTCCATCCCTGGGGTTTTCCAGATTTCACCAAAGCCATGACTGAACCAATCTAGTTCTGTCAATAATCCTGTTCCAAGCAGAAGAACTTTTGCTTGATTATGGTCCAAAGTAGGTTGTCTTTGGAGATACTTTCCAACTAATATTTCTATGATGTTACAGAATAGTTGAAATTTGACAGCATAACATGCAATATATAAAGGAATTGTTTAGACTTGTCAAATGTCTGTCTTCGCCTTTCCAGGTCAATCTATCTAAAGGCAGATTTTGGATGATCAAAAAGTACTGTATGCATAGTACTTGAATGTTGCAGGTACGTATTTGTTCTTGATTATTGTTTGATCTAACCATGTTTAAATCAATTTTACCAGCTATGTTGCCAAACATTTTAGATGTTTCAGAGAGGTACACAGAGAGGATAATTTATTGTAATGAGAAAAGAATGGTTGGATATTAATTGCTACCTAATTTTAGACGGAAAAGATTTTCATGTCTAAGAGGAGCTTGTGAGAATGTGCTGGCTTTCCTAAGATAGTTGTCTAAGACAGGGCATATGAATCATCTGAAAATGCTGATTTCTTTTCATTATGGAGTTTCCAGATATAAAGTTTTTAAATGCCTAAAATGGGACACATAAACACAGGGCTTGACACCGTGCGACTGAAAATGTTTTTATTTTACACAGCAAAGCATTAGAGGAAATCAAATAAGCTTACAGCTTAACTCAAACCTTCATAACCTCAATATTATGTTTTGGAATATCAGATGCCAGTGCATTACTTTTAAATGAATCGGAAAGGGGCTTTAAATTAAAACTATGTTTAATTATTATTATATTTCAAGGTACAAACACTTCAAATCTTTTCAGCTGCTTTGATCCCGATTTTTTTGTCCTATGAGCCATATAACAGAAATTCTAAAGAAAAAGTAGAAAGGGAAAAATTAATGACTTAAACTGACATTATACTCTGTAAGTATATATTGCATAAATAGCAACAGTGAAAAAGAGCAATACTGATGACAACTCCATTTTGTGATAAAGTATCCTGCACATTTCTTTGGCTACGTCCACACTATATGTTCCCTTGATCAATTATTCAACAGATTTCAGGAAAGGAAAAATTCTTTACATACTCTTAAACTGTAATGCAAGTAAACTTGATCTTCGTAGTTGTCATCTGCTGGCTTGGTCAGAGGCATAGCAATGCATTTCTATTTTGACTGATGTCAACAGAATCACTTTAGTCCTAAGATTTTCATTGTTGCTACACTCATCAGACCTCCGAGATACAAAAGATGACATGATAATATTTAGGCTGAAGTATATATCACGGAGGCAATGTTGAGTTATTTGAGAAACAATGAACATTTGATCTTCATGAAGACAACAACTTGACAGATCAAAAAGAATTCTGAAAATGAGACTCACCCAATCATTTATGCTGTGCCCTAATAAATCCATTCACTGGACCGGAATTAACCACTCTCTTTAAGTCATTGACTTGCATCTTAGTACTCAAGTCAATAAAACAGTCAATCTGGTCTAGCTATTTTCACTTTACAATCGAAAAACAAGTTTAACTAATATCTACTGATTCCCACAGGTTTAAAGTTAAATTTAATGGTTGTGAGGGCATAACTGAAATAAGTTTATAGGTATGCTTCCTTGGTCAGTATTGAAATAACTTGTTAAAATTCCACAAGTACCAACTCTACTGATTATTTTATTTCTATTATACCAGTTTATTGGAAATTTTCTGGGATCTTCAGGATTACAAATCCAAATCTGAAGTAAAGAATGCATAGACCGCACTGTCTAATGAAATCTGTGTTCAGACTGTGAATACAGGTTTTACTCCCATTAAGAAAATTTTATTGCAGATCTCAATGTATCATATTGGCATAGCTCAAATGTGTTAGATAGACATTTGGTATATATATGCAAGCATTGCAAAGTAGGCAGCTGACAGAGCAAAAGCACCAGAAGAAGGCAGTTTGTTTTGATTTGCTGTAACTTAGCTGTCTGGGAGTGAGGTACTACTAATAGAAGAAATACAACTAGCGGCTCTTTAAAGAATCTTAAAGCAACTAGTGTAAAAGCATAAGCCTACAAGGCACAGCTATTACTGTTTATTGATTCCTTACAGAGAGATTTACTCTCAGTGCTTCTGAATTGAACTTTTGATTAATATAAAATGCCTTGGTCACATTTGCTGAACATTTTCTCATTTCCTTTCGAAAGGTTTGGCACACACAGTTTTGGCATTTGGGTCCATAATCATAGATTTGTGGACAATGGATTTATTATTGTATGGATTATGTTACATCCTTGTTGTTTTGGCATGTATATTATTGAATTAGTATTAATTAGCATTATTGTTGTACGCAGAATCCTATCTAGGTGAGAAGATCAATCTAAAAGGAACAGTAGGGGATGCTCATAAACAAAAGATAAATCCCAGTAGAGTTATATTGCCATAAAAAAGCAAGAATCAGAACTTTCTCTACCAATTCATTTAGGAACATAACACAGATCTTTGATAGAGTAAAAGTAAATACAGGGAAATAAAAATAATGTGTCTGACCTTTTTGTGATGAAGTCTTCAACTGAAGTCTACAGTATTTTTGAGATGGTGTCAGCACTATACTGAGCAGAGCAGTGCAGATGAGTATGCAAAAAGTATAAGCTAACAAGTCTGAGTCTGGAAACCTCTGCCATTACCCTCTCGGTGAGAACAACACATTAAGCTCTGCTAAGATTGGATGAGATAAAAAGATGAAAACTAGTGAAAACACAAGGAACCTAAAAGAAGTGGTAACTGACTAAATGGTGTTTTTCAGAAAGCAAATGGTGCATAGAACAAAACAGGCCTACATAGTCTTTTTAAGAAGTCAAATAACCTGTGAGTCTAAAGCATGTAACAGTCAGGCCACAAGAAGGAGTATTTCAACCCAAAAACCCAAACTTTTTTTTCTCAAGAAGGAGACTGTTTCTGGACATTTTCTCATAAAAGAAAGAAAGAAGCTGCAAGAAAGAAATTTAATACGGGTCCATGGATAAAAGCTATCTCATTCCGCATGGGGAAAAAAAAGTGAACAAGGTCCATACCTTCCTAAATAAAAACTGCAGAGTTAGTGTATCTTTATTTCATTAATTCCATCCTACAAACAAAGAATTCAATAGGAATTGCATTATTTTTTTCATTCTCTGTCTTGCCCAAATAAAAAGGTGCCATATGCCTTAACAGCAGCCCTTGTTAGTGTGTATATATAACTACCCTTGTTATAAAAAGTAGCTACATACACAGCTGAGAAAGGTTAATGCACAGATTTTAGCAAGTGAGAACATTTTCCCTTCATGCCTTGCAGCTTGCAGAAAGATTTGCTTTAAGAAACTTACTCAGCCTCCAAGATTGTGCTTCTGGTGTTCCAGTCTATTTCTAGTGATCTTACCACATACTCTAAGTTAAAAATAGCAGGAATTTTCATTCAGAAATGCATAGTGGAGGTTCCTTGCAAGAACTATTTTTACCTTACTACTTAGTATTATTTTAGCAAATAATTGGTGCAAACAGGAGGATAAAAGAAATGTGCTTTTACGACCCGTCTGGCTGATTGAGTTGTACGTGATGTTGAAATGCGCCGCTTTAAGTTCATGAGTGAACTGAGCAAACACAAATTGTCAAGTCGGTTAACGATCCCTGTTTCCACAGCTCTGACTTCCAGCCATGACAAACATTGTCACTGTATTGCCTGAGCCTTACCTTCACCTTGCCAATGAAAAAGGATGACATATGTTGCTCTTGCTCACCTGCTATGCAATGTGTCCCTGGGAAGTGAAAGAAGTGTTAATGGTGGTAGAACTTCGCTTGCAGCTCTGTGATGGCACATGAGTCTCACTTCTAATGGAATTCCTAACTAAAAATGTAAGTTGCTGCCTATCTGCACAGTGAAAGAGAAAATGAAGAACCCGCAAATCTCCAGCTTGCACCCAGCATGGGATTGTCCCATTACACAAGCAACTCACAGTGCTCTCAGAAAATGATCTTCCTTTAGAGAAAGGCTGGATGACAGCTACTTCTTCTTTAGAATAACGTAACTTGTAGAGCAATCAGAGCTTCATTCCTTCAGTAATATCAAAGGAACCAGACTCCTAGAAAATCTGGGAAATTTTGTGCTTTCTGGTGTGGTGGTTTGTCTGTATTTTCCTGAATGTGATTTAGTGTCCTGAAGGGACAGTTTTACCATCAGTGTGTTCAAGGTAGTTGTACATATTGTCATTATAGAGCTCTCTAAGAACTTGTAATAAGAAATTTAATTATAGGTATTGAAAACACATTTGATCAGAAATGTCTGTGTCCTGAAAATATATATGAAAAAGATTCAAATCAGAAGGCAGAGACAAATGTATTACGGTTTATATTTACTTTAACATTTGTGCTACTGTTTTAAGTCAATCTACTATTATGTTAAAAAGCCTATTTATCCTTCTCCAAAGAGGTATTTTAATTTTATCTAACAAGTTTCCTTCTTGGAGAGAAGCTTTACAAGAGTTCCCTCGATAAAACTAATAACCTGGAGTGAAACTCAAGAGTCATGTTTAAAAAAGACACGCTGGGCAATAAATAGAGAAAATAATAGAATATAGATTTCACAGTTAAAGGATCATCTCTTTAATTAGGAAGACTTAGCACTGTTAGATAATGGGTGACAAAGAGAAAGTGAACAAACCACATATTACTCGGAAGTAGCCTATAAAGCTGTACAGCCAAGCTGTTTGGCTGATTAATTTCTTCCCCAGCACACTATGTTACACTGAGCAGCTGACAGACTTCCACAAACTACAAGCTCTCTTAGAAACTTGTTTTAGTACTGTTCTATGTTTTACTTTTGCATTACTTCTTAGATATCAGTTGGAAAAAAAAAACCAAACAAAAAAACCACAATGTAGCCTGTGCACTCTGTCACCAGTAATACAAGGGTAGTTAAATCCTTCACATTCCGAAATACCACTGTAATTGCAAATTACTCAGTGTTTCAGTACCATCAGATTCATCTAGCAACCAAAGGAAAATGTAAATACTTTTAAGACTGTATGCAAGCAGGATGTTAAAAAACAAAAAAAATAATTCTACTATTTAATACAGAAGTGTCAAAAAATGGAAAAAGATTTTTTTTAATGATTCAATCCTTTTCAGACAGTCAATGTTGGAATGCAGTTTATGTCACTTATGTCTAAGTTTGGCTCATTTCAGTATAGCCGCATTGTATTATTTATATGACTAAAGGGAACAGTACCTTGTGAAACATGTGTGACTGAACGTACACTTAGCACATGCCTTCAATGAATCTTTGAGTGTTTCAGTGAAAACTGATTTACTGTGATCATTTATATCATCCAAATGACATAATAGTTCTTTTAAAAAATAATAAACCAAAATAAATAATAAATAATGAAAATAAAAAAGAAAAGCTTAGGAATACCATCACATTCAAATTCCCATTAATTTTGATTGAATATTTTTATTACATATTTCCTTTGCTTCAGACAATCTCATCAACACATGCAAAAACTGTTCACATGGGAAGCGATTCCAGTAAACAGCCCAAGTACTTCACACCACTGTGGCTTAATAATGACAATTGACAAAGAACTGATTCAGTTTCCCAGTCCTCTTCAGCTTCTCCTCTAGCACATTTTCTGTGTCACACATGTTGCTCTTTGACAGTCATGGTTCAAGCACAAGCTACTGTGACTAAATAATTATACGCTGTTTTACAATTTAGACGTTGTAAGAGAAGCAATTCAAGACTCCTTGAAAAAGGTGTGAAACACAACGAATTTCTATTTCTTCTTGTATACTGTAGAGATTCCATCAGATGATGCTATATCTAGTTTTATTTCTTCATTAGTTGTTTATTTTTTTTTAAATAAGTATCTCTGTAGGAAGTTTTTAGTATGATGTGGATAAACACTAATGATACGAAGTGTTGTTAAATAAGAAAACTGTTTTATTTTCAGGGCAAAATTGGGATTCTCAAAGCTCCTCTGTATTGTTCTGGTGTAGTTGAAAGAGACTTGAAAACAGATAATATACATCCATCTGCATATGAAGAAGTTTACTGCTCTTTATGCATAATTCTACATAGCTCTCTACCGCATGTTCAGAAGGAGAGACCGATGAACAGTTGCTCTTTTCCAGTCCTGAATAGCAATATAGGCAGCAGACCTACAAGAGAAAGACAATATGTTACTTGGCGGAAAATGATAGATTTCAACATCTCTGGCACAGTGTGAAGAAATTGTTCATTACTCTTTGTTAAGTGCTATGCTTAATGCATAAGAGTAAATATAGCCTCTCACCTCCTCTCTAAAGAATCAAAGCCTGAAAACAAAACATCGAATAAACAAAACCAAATTGGGTCAGGGAGAAAAACTACAAATTTACTTTAACAGTGTGGTATTGCATTTAACTGCAGTAGCAACAGAACACAGCCATACTGAAGGAGAAGGCAAGTCTATCTGGGGTGCTGGTTCTGTGTGCATTGCTAGGTAGTGGTGTAATTCTCAAACACTATATACACTGCACTGTACCATACATCATTTATTTATTACTAACTTTGGAGATAGCTAAGCAATTGAACAACCTGATATCTCAGATCTCATAAAAGGAGATATATTTACAGGGGCCACTAAGCATATAAGAATAGCAACGCACACTCAGGATATGGTGAATGATGATCACTGAGGGAAAGCACAAATAAGGTAGGGCATTTATACTCTTTTGGCACCATTAATTTTAATTTGAAACTTGGGTCTGAAAGGCAAATTCAAATGAGCACATAGGACTTTGCAAAAAGTTCCCATGGAGCCTGAACCCGCTCAGAACAATGAAGAAGGCTGAAATGCTGAACATTAAATAACTTGGAGATTTGAGCTGAGACAACCCGCTGTCATTCAGCTGTATCCTGGTCTGCCCTTTCCATTAAGTGCTTGGGAACACCATTGCTTGACATAGTGCTTTAGGAGAAATAAAAGACGTTTTGTGCCATATGAGTGGGAAACTCTGAGGTCATTTTTAAGGAGCACTGCATGAGAGTATATGAATTTATTAATGTGTGAATTCAATTACTGGACTTAGCTGGGTGAAGTCACTAAAGCTGATGAAGCTGTGCCTACACGTTCATCATCAGTTGCTTTCCTGCCTTCAACACTCGCTTGCCCCACACTGCTTGCATGGGCAGGAGCAAAATGTTTGTAGGAAAGAAGAAGTAGGATGGGAAAAACAATTCTGTAGAATAACACCTAGATGTTCAAGTAAGTGAAAGGGTTAGTTAACAGCTTTTGTGGATGGTAAGAATCCAAGAACTTATTCAGCCCTAGAACAATCTGTGTGGATAATTTCATGTATCTGGACGTTACGAGATATATTACTTCGAACGCTGGCATACAAAACTAAGGTAATTTATATACCAGCACTTCTATAACAGGAGCTTAGACTTCTAGCATTTCATTTTCCTGCCCTGTGAAAGAAGAAAGATGAATCTTGACAGTTTTGACTGATGAGTCAAATAACTCTAATGAATCAAAGTATATTTCTAGCTGTCAGATATAATGTGCTAACTATAATGTTACTGAACAAAACTATTTTGTTAAAATACCAGCAAACGAAGGAGCTGGAGCTACTCTTTTTACCTCTTTGGGCTTACCATTATGAAGAAAGGAAAGCCTAATATATTTATATTCACACCATTCTTAGCATCTTGATTTGTTTCTCTGTGTGTATATAGTTGTTTTTTTACTAGCCATAAAAATATTAAATCAAGAGGAAGTATCTAACTTCCCACTTAGTTCACTGGAAACTGCTAGTTAAACAATTTTTAATTTTGAATGATGCCTTGTTATGAAATTCATCTGATTTTCTAATAGATGAGCATAAAACACTCACAAAGATGAGCACATATTTAATGTGACTGTTCTTAGTCCTTAATTTTTCCTGAAAAAATAAAAGAATTTTATTTTATTTTATGTCAAAGTAAATGTACTTCTTCTGGTTTTATTGATTAATTTTGTTTGGTGCCTGAAACAATCTCTAATTCAGTTATGTTTTATTTTCATGTTGTGTTGTACAGTGTAGAGAGAGAACAGCATCTTGAGCCAGTCCAAGTGCTGCAAGTCCATATTGGCTTTAAGAGTGGAGCTGAGGCAGATGTGTGGACAAACAGTCAATTCTGAGCCCTAATTACATCTTTATTGATACACAGCTCTTAACACCAATACTCCAACACAATATTTCCCCAGCTCACTAGAAGTAACTATCAAATAGTTTGACAGATGAAATGCTGTTAGGATTGATAGATATTTCCATATACATTCTGTACAAATAAAATGGATGCCTCTTTTTCATTATAAGTAGAACCCAACCTCTCTCCTTCTCCATCAAGAGACCCAAAATTTCAGATGAGGCTTCGTATTCTGAACCAAATGACAGTGTGGAAAATAGAAACATCTAATGTACATAAAGGCACAGGAGTATAGCACATGGGTACAAGTGTTTGTTACGATACCTGTGAGAAAGACATTCAGACTCCCTAAAGCTGAGCTAGGTGTCTGTGCCCAAGCACTGGCCATACTGACCATAAACCACCTCCCTTTAGGTAGGGGAGTTGGGAGGAATGTTAGGTCTGGAAAAGGGGAAAGGAAAGCTGTTGGTTTAATATTTGTCTTTTACCTGAATTAATAATTACATTTTCATTGTAACTAGCAATAAACTAATTTTTCCAAGCTGAGTCTTTTTTTTCCATGATGGTAATTGGTAAGTGATATCCCTGTCTTTGCTTCAACCCACAAACTTTCTTGCTCCTCTTTTTCAGTCACATGGATAAGACAAGGGGTAAGGGATACAAGTTGTTCCTGGGGAGATTCTGATTGGACTCCAGAGGAAAATTTTTCACCATGAGAGCAATTCATAGAATCATAGAATCACAGAATCATAGAATGGCCTGAGCTGGAAGGGACCTTAGAGATCATTTAATTCAATCTCCCTGTCATGGGCAGAGATGCCTCTCAACTAGGTCAGGTAACACATGGGGACTGAACGTGGATTGAAACTGCAACCTTAGTGGTATCAGCACCACACTTTAACTGACTGAGTTAACCAGCCCCCAACTGGAATAGTCTTCCAATAGATATAGTGGATTTCTCAACTTCAGATAGTTTAAAGGCTCAGCTTGAAAGGTTGCTAGGCCATCTTATTTAAGCTGTATTTCTTTACCCTGAAGTGTTGGACTAGATGATCCCTGAAGTCCCTTCCAACCTGATAATCTATGATTCTACAATTCCTATTTCCTCTCTCATCCTATTAGGAAGAAAGTGAGTGAGCATCTTTGTGGACTTTTAGCTGATGGCCAAGGCTAACCCACCACAACAATATTCTTTAAAAGATCATTTAATAGAGCTAACATAAGATGGAAAAAAAAGAATAGGTAATCTTATGTATCTTCAGATGTTGGGAATCCAAATCTGAGCAGCATCAGACAGGCTTCCCACCAGCCCATGGCATGCAGTGCAGATCCTGCCTGTGGAGACATTCACCAGCATTTAAAGCTCTAATATTTTAGGTTTGATTTTTTTTTCCAGAAGAAAACAGCAGTATTCAACATCCCTACTGTCGAGCAAAAGAATGTTTGCATGAGAACTTGTTGCTTCACTTTTAGATGTAGCCAAGGACTCACAGGTAGTGTAATCAATGGTGCCAAGTGAGAGCTGCCTACAAGCTCCTCCGCTACAGTTAATTTGAGCTTTTCCAGTGGCCAAGGGACTTGAGTGAAACAGCACAGGCCTGAAGACACAACATGTGTAGGGCAAGATAGCACAGGACAGACCTGCAGCTAGTCAGATTAACTATTATGTTGATCACAAACTCTGTGGTCTACAATGGTCTGGATTGCTACTGCTGGCTACTCAGAAAAGGCAGGTCTGAATTCAGGATGCTTTTAGGTGATGGAGTGTGGTGGGTCAGCCTTAGCTAACACCCATCCAGCCACTTACTCACTCAGTCACTCCTCCTCCTCCTCAGGGGAAAAGTGTGAGAAAATAAGGTGAGAAAATTCATGAGTTGAGATAAAAACAGGGAGATTGCTTTAATAATTACTGTTGCAGGCAAAACCGTCTCAAATTGGGGGAAATTAGTTTATTACCAATTAAAGCAGATTTTGGTAGTGAGAAACAAAGCCAAATACTGAAGCAACACCTTTCCTCCTTTCTTTCCCAGGGTCAACTTCATTCCTTCACTCTCCGCACTCCTCTCCCACCATGAGTGGGACAGGAGGGTATGAGGGCTGCACGGTGGTCAGTATGAAGCAGCTTCTCTCTGCCACTCCTTTCTTCTCAAACTTCTCTGCTGCAGCACAGATTCCCCACTGGAGCCAGCTGGAACCACCTGTGTCCATTCTGGGGCAGCCCCTGGCCTCTTCTCACAGCGGCTGCCCCTGAGGACCTTGCTGGGTAAGGTGACCCAATATACAAATAGACCCTGAAGATTCATTTGAGCGTGTCCTCTAGTAGGACTCTGGTTTCTCCGTCACACTGCAGCAAAATTTTCCTATGCCTGTCTATGGGTGCAGATGGTTATTTCCAACACATAGGACAGCAGTATGGGAGAAAGGTTTTAGCTCAACCTTACAAATGGTCAAAAGCCACCGCTCAGGAACTGGTTGCCGTTTTTCTGTTTCTGCTTGTTACTGTGAGTTATAATTCAGCTCTGAATTTCTCTTTACAATTATTATGTGGATTTTCTTTCCCTGATTTGTCAAAAGTTTAGGTCAAAATAACTTATGATCCTAGCCCTTTTCCATTCTCCATGTCTGCTTGTAATGTTATTGATTTTCTGAGAAAATGTGTGAATACACATCAGATTGTTCCCTGAAACAAAAAGCTTTTCTCAGTTCACATCATGCATAGGCTTAATACACTCTCCAGCAATAAAGCTGTTGATTATTGCCCTGCACAGTTGTGGCAGCCTCATTAGTTTCACTATGTAGCTTGCGGTAGTTTCATGCCAAATTAAAAATACAGGTCATTCAAAGGACTAATGTGAGATCAGCCTGCTGAAATTTGAAGCTCACCTGAATCTAGCAATTTATAAACATATAAAGCCACTTCATACTCCATCCAAAAGCAAAAATTCACAGTGGGTATAATTAGGAGTTTTGTTCTGTCTTAGCAATTAGGCTGTGGCTGATATGTACATTTTGAAAATGAGGAAGATGCCTTTCATTTTTCGCATGCTATTTAAATATTGAATGCTTATGCAGGGTTACCCTGGTCATGGGAAATGTTAAACAACTGAAAAAACCTATACTTTTGAAAAACATTACTTGCTGGACAATGAGACTGATCTGAAGACCTCTGAAGTCAAGGAGTCCTTTTCATTATGTGAAATGCATTATTGGCTGTGCTCAGGGTCTAGTTTTGGATGGAACAGTACAAACAGGCACCCTTGTTGTAACGATATTTTGATGGAATAACATGTGTCCTTACCATGCCTATAACATGTTAGGACAGAGTTAAAAGTATGGTAGCAGGTGCTGATGAGTCTCCCTTTGAAGAACAAATGAGGATGAAGAATGGAGAGGTTCTTACACAAGCAGGTTGCGTGAGCTTGGCCAGTTTACCCTAGTGAAGACTCTCAGAGAACATTATTATCTACAGGTAAAACAAAAGTATAAACTGGGAAGGTGACAACCTGTGAACGCTGTCGAGGTCTCCTTTCACACATGAGTGGTGTACAATGGGGAGGTGGAGGGAGGAGGAATGAGTAGAAGAGATAATAAACCCCAACTCCTCCCTTCTTTGCAGGAGGGAGTTCCCTGCATATCAGCACCACAACTTCTTTCTGGTTTGTAAACCTGGCATATGGGATTAGGGAGATGAGAAGCAGCATCCTAGAGACAGGAGCTAATGGAAAGCTAAAATTCACATAATCTTCCCTGATAAATCATCATCTGGGTAAATACCAAGGAGGGAGACCACCTGTGTACGAAAAAGAAAAATACTGGCTGTGAAAATTCTGTGAGAACCGATGAGAAATGTTGAAAATTAAAATACAGTTGCTAGTTAACTGAAAAGTAAAGTTTCTGAGCACTCTTTTGTTAACACAGTTTTATGTTTAAGTGGTTTAAGAAGGGAACTTAATGAAATTATGAAGAAGATTGCATGAATTGGCTGCAGGGAACTGGTTTCAATTGCCTGAGATGTTCTTTCCAAGCTTTCACAATCTGTTTCTAAGTAATTTTTCTTTTGATGATTGAAGATTGCCAGTTTTCAAAATTATACCCTAGATGATGTAACTACAAAAGCTATTTTTGCATAGCTGTTTACAGATTTCTTCTCAGTATTATGTGCTTTTACTCTTTATCTTCTTTTCTCTGAGTCTCTTTTATCCTCTGTCATTTATATGAATAATTTTCTTCATCATGCAAACACCTACCATCAAAAGGCTTAAAGAAGCTGTTTTTCCAGTGATTGCCTACTACTGGAAAACATTCTATAGATGTGAAAACCTTAAGGACATTCTTATAATTAAATAATTGAAAGAATTTTAGTTTAACAATACTTTTAACACACTGCAGTATTTTCTTCTGCTTGCAGACAATTACAGGTTTTCAAGAATTTTACAAATCCTCTTTATGACTGAATATCTCAGGATGCATTCTCTTCATATGATTTTGATGCTCTTAAAAGGTGGTAATTTTTTTTTTTCTCATTTAAAATCCATGTATAAATAGTTGGCCCACTAAACAACTGAAATACTACAACACAAAGGAGTAGTTTAGATTTTAATTCAATCAGATATGGACAGACAATATACCTGTCCTATTATCAAGGTGCATGAATAGAAAAAAAAGGCAAATTTTCATCAAAATCATGATGAATAAATTGTAACCAATACTTGCAAAATAGTTAATTACCAGACTCATAATAAAAGATTTTAATGGACACTACATTTATGAATCTATGTGAAATAGAAAGTACTTACGAGTGGTTATAACTAGTTTAATTTCTTTCCATAAGTGTAACAGCCATTCTTCGAAATTAATGTGCTTAGGAGCTGTGAACTGAGACCATTGAGAGGACATCTCCCTTCAGTTTGGAAAGAACCCATATGAGAACGTGATTTTGTGCATGTGTGACCCCAGATCACTGAGACTGTTAAGGAAGTCCTCATTGATTTCGGTTGCAATGGTGCTCTCCAGGAATATATGCAGTGTTTAAATGTATTAAAGATACAGAACAGTATTACAAAGTGGTAATAATGCTCATCACTGTAAAATAGTAAAGTGCTGAAATAAAGCAGTGTAAGAGTCCATAAAAAACCTAAGAATCCACCATTTCAATAACGTTACAATATTCATATACATAATCAGTCCTTTTCCATAGCACTGCATGAAGAGTGTCCACAGTGTTATAAAATGGAAACATGTATTTTTCACCTATTAGAGAGATGTCATAATTCCATAGGAGTTAAATATTTTAATGGAGTTACACAAATTTACTTGAGGTCATACATTTGAAACCTTAGTTAACACAGAATATATCATTTATTACTGGAGGAAATACAAAAAAACCCAAAACAACCCTACTCCACAACTTCACAAACCCACTTTAGTAAGTTTTAAGTAGATATGTTTAATAAGCATATAGTCATGAGATTACATGACTACTTACTAATTAGAAGCAAAACCTTCTTAGAGGAAAATGACTGATTTCTATACTACTGCCCATATTAGTGTTTCATGTAATCTCAATGTATATAAGACTTTAAAGCTGGAATAAAATACACAGCATACATATGGCACATATCTTATAAATCAAAACTAAGCGGAAAGAGAAATGTATTCTAAAAGGTAACTTCCTAAAAAATCTAGAAGCATTAAAATAATTGCAGGTCAGATAACAATTCAGGACAGATATTTTAAGTTCTGCTCTAGTGGAGAGGGTTTAGCAAAGAAGAATTTGAACTTCCCTAACCATCTCTAGATGTGACATTCAAATGAGTAAAAGGTGTGATTCAGGTCTCTGTAAACACAATTTCTTCCCTCAAGTAATAGATAACTAGTTTAACTGCCTCAACATCTAGACAGAATGAGATATCAGAGTGAAGGCTTTAGCAGCTTTGATGACTTGTCCTCTGTTCCAGGAAAATTATAATTGGAATCTGAAGTACACAGTAATCTTCACTTAGGGACTGCTGACAATAATACCATTTTAAGGCAATGAAAGGAAATCTGCCAGGTGCTGAAGGAATTGGGCAGTCCTTAACTGGACTAGAAAGACTGGATGAAGAAACCCTGGAAGTTCATTCAGGCTAAAAGATGCTGCTGCCACTCAGCCCTGTGCTTAAAATGCCCACCAAACCCCTCCTGCTTAATTCTGCCCTCAGGAACTCTGCCTTCTCTTTCTAGGCAAGGGGACAGGGTACAGATATCACTTCTTGTGACTGCAGGTTAGAATTGGCAAGATCAGGACTTCTCTTATTTTTAATAATGCCCACAGAAATCGAAACCCTGAGATATGATGGTAAGGAATTCAATACAAGGACATAGATAAGAGGAATGTATGTCAATGTGCAAATGAACTAAAAATAGCCCACAGCCCTACAAACACTCTTCACTCACCACGATTCTCCATATCTCGTTCAGCTGAGCACTAGACTATTTCCTACTTACATTGTAAATTATGTGAGAAGCTGAGGTGGTTTGTTGTTGATAAGCAGCTTGAATATTCAGAGGCAAGAGGCCAATGAGAACTGAAACTTCACGCTCAACAGAACGAACTAGTTTGGGTGCAGCAGCAGGGCTAGTGAGAGCTGTCTTCACCGTGAATTTCTAATTCCTCTACTACTATGAATGAACTGTTCACCAGTCCTGAGGACAGCAATTTCCATTCCATCAGAGTATTAAAAAATTATGTAAATGAGATGCGGACATGTAATTAGAGTGCAGAAATTGCATGGTTCAAGGAAAAGTTCAGTTATGTATCAGTAATTACACAACATCGTTTTTTCCTAACAGGCTAAAACAACTCCATTTCGGCATAATAAGTATTATAATTAAAACAGCTTTTCAAATTAATGATGCATGAAATATATAATAAAAAATATAAAGTCCAAACATCTATAGGATTTGTTTAAAGACCTAGAAAGCATATAAAATAGGAAAAGCATTATTTTGATGCAGATAATATAATAGTCTTTCATTTTTAGCACTGGAATATTATTGGCAAGTGCAAAATATTCAATGTCAAGAAAGATTCAGACTTACTTAACTACAATATGAGTTTAAAAGTTTAACTTTGCTCTTGTTCTTAGTAATACAGAATGAATTAAACAGATATGGATACAGAAGGAGAGGCTCTGGTAGTTCCAATGAATGTTCAGAATAAAAGGTTTGCAACGATGTATTAAATTGAATGGGCTAATTCAGTCTTTTCCATCATACTATTAAAGCTAAGTATTGAAATGCACATTTACTCCTAGGAATTATCATTCATTTTGTATCTTCCTGACTTTTGCTTCACTTGCCAGAAGATTTTTTTTTCTTCTCTAAAAGATGAAATTGTAGCAGCCTAACAAATTGTAACAAAGGAAAAGAATTGTGTTTCCTAGAAGGGAAACCAGGATATAAACTTCTAGGTGTTGAATTATTTTTAAGTATATTTAAATGATACTTTCGGATCACAGCAGTTCAGTATCCTCCACTCTACTCAGATCTTAATTAAAGCTTGATTCTGGGATGTTAAAAAATAAAAGTTGTTTTTCTTTCTGATTCCTTTTTTCTTTTTTTTTTTTTCAAATCTCTCTTTGTTGATCAGACCACTGATACTGATAAGTGAAAGTGTGTTATGTTGTATTGACTTTTTTTTCAGAGAAGAGAATCACCTCTGACACAAGAAAAGTGAAGGTAAACAAAAACACAAGAAAAACACATATAAAGGTGCTTTTCTTCATGCTGGTACATGGTGGGGAAAAAAATTGGGAGAGTAGTTATAAGTCCAAGATAATATGCATGTTACCAGATATTAGGGGGATTTTTTGTGTTTGTTTTGGTTTGGTTTTCCTCAATGGATTTTCTTCCAGTTTTTGTAAAGCTTTCATTGCCAATCTGACAATAAGTTTGGGCTGTTTGTATAACACACAGAGAAAAAAATAGCATTTGGTTTTAAGATAAATATTTGCTCTCAAAGGTTGGTGTAAATAATGTGCCCAACACATCATCTTTTTGAGCTTTTTATACATCTGAGATATCTTTAACTGTGCTGAGTAATTATTGGAATTAAAATCCTTCAATTATTCCTATGTCTAGGATTATGCATATCACCATTAAAGGAGGAAGAAGGCCTGTTTTCTTCCCTTAACACCAATTTAATTGTGTTGATGTTGAAGATATGCACAATTGAATTTTATTTGCTATGAGGAGATGAAAGAAACTTGTAAATCAAATTGCTAAAGGTTCATAACTGATGAGCCCAAATAATTCTATATCTAATATAGTTGGGGTTTTTATATCTCTGAGATGTTTATCATGGGAACTGAATGTTAATGTTACATATCACATTCCTTTCCATTTTCCTCCTCTTTTACAGAGATTTGTACTTCAAACTTCTAAGTCCACTAGCTGTGTAATACAACACATCCATCTGCTGTAGTTGCACACCGTCGCATATTTACAGCATGCAAATAAGAAAATCCAGCTCAAGTTTTCTTATAAAATTAGTGCTTTTAGGACACTGGATGGTGATAATTTGCACTCCCCAAATGACTGTGTACTGGAGGCTTAGGATAGCAGATGACAGAGTTTATTTCAGTAATTTACTGCTGCTGTGAGTAATGTTTGAGCCCATGCCATCTCCCTAACAATCCTGACGTAAAAAGTCAGTTTTGCTACAAGAGCATTATACAATTTGGCATAATGGAGTTTGTTTTTCCAGAACTATTAACTCCTCAGCTACCACAGTTGGAAGAAGGAGAAAAGAAGACTTCATTAAACATTTTTCACAGAGCTTCTTTGTACTTTAGCTACCAAAATATACCTGTAGGATTCCCTTTGGAATATTTTCATAGAATCATAGAATGGCCTGGGCTGGAAGGGACCTTAGGGATCATTTAATCCAAACTCCCTGTCATGGGCAGGGACGCCATCTCTCGATTAGATTAGGCAACACATTCAAATAAAATATTAGACAATAAGTATGTTCCATTTCAACAGAAAATGAAAATACATGCAAATATTTCACAAAAAAATGTATTTCTGTATGCACTAATGTGTCAATGTCTGTCTGAAGGAGTGCCCATCCAGGGGTCCTCCTGAGGAAATGTCATAAAAATTCAACAGAAATGTATGACTGGCTTTCAAGAAATTGAATCTGTGCTTTTTATCTGTGTATGTGAAAGCATCAGGTGCAAGTAACACACTGCTGTCTGAACAGCAAGGACATGCAGATGATTTTAGAGGAAGCTATATTTTTACAGAACAAAAAAAGTGATCTCTGTCATGCTGTTAATGATTCTGTTTCTCAGATACTAATTCTTGGTTACTACTCATGAACCTTTAATCTAATTTAGCCTTTTGACGTTAGTGGAATTTCCTGTTATTTGACTACATCAACTCATTGAAGTTGATGTCTATTTATTTTCAGGATATTTATGTACAGAGAATGTTGAAGGACTTTTTAGACTAAAAAGCTGAAGAACTAGGAGCTGCTGCCCAACACATACGATAGTTCATCCATGGTTTCTGTTCCTGAAAACAATGAAAAAACATTGTTCTCTGCACTCTTTTAGATGATTTTTGTCTCTATTAAGATCCTCACTGAAACTGCAGGGTAAATTTCTCAAACAACTTATTTCTCTCTATCTGAACTTTCCTGGTCATCCATGAAATTAAGATGGCATGATTTTCTTTCTCCTGCCCTCCAGCTATTTAGTCTTTTCAGGTCAAAGGGATAGTTTTATATTTTAAATTTTGTAGTAACTTCTCTGTAGCTATCTTTTTAACCCCTTCATCTCTATCTCTCACAAATTTACTTTGGTGAAATAGCTCTTCAGTTCTTTATTTATGAGAAAACATTTTCAGATGCCTACTCATATAAAATGTTTTCTTTCCCAAATCAAAACATTTCCTTGCTGGTGTGGCATAATCTTTGGCTTTTACCCTTTTTGTTTACTTTTCCTGTATAGCTGCTATCAAGAAGCCTGAAATCTTACATGTTACCTACACTGTTTTGGCTTTCATCTCCACCCTCAATTCTGCTTTTTCTCAGCTTGTCCTTCCCACATTCTAACATTTTATCTTCAGCAAATGAATGCTATATGGTGAAAATTTCTTAAGTGTAAGTAGACAACTGGTTGTTCCTGACACCTTAAAGTCCAATTCTAAGCTTCATCTTCTGATTTTTAAAGTTCTTGTACAATTGTTTGGTCATAACTCCTACATTTCCTGTGTTTTCTGTCATTATTTCTTCTTTCTGCTCATGGTGACCAGCCTTCTCACACACACAGCACTGCCAATATATTTCTTAAATGCACCTTCCTAAAAATAGTGATAATTTTTTTTCCTTCTGTATCAAAGAACACTTCAACATTCTCTGCTATTATTTACTGTTCCTTAAAACCTACCTAGATCCATAGTCTGAGAGATGTGTAGAAAACAGAGGTAAATTGCAATTCATTTTAGCCCCTCTAAAAAGGTACCTGTCAAATACAGCAGAAGCTTTTCCTAGCATGTTCAAGCATGGTGGTAAATTATAAAATGTCAAATACAAGTAGAGGAAAAAAAATTCTGAGTGAGAACTGACTTTGTATTCTGAATGGATATTTTTAGTGATTTTCTTCCAATCTTGCAGTGAGATTATAACCTGAAGGTCAGCATAGCAAAGTCATGGTACATGACCATGTCAGTCTAAGAGCAAGTCAGGAGCCAGAATGGGACTTTTTGTCACAGCCTGGATCCAGCTCCTGCCTTGCCCATGGTGGGAAACTCTACCTGCAAGCCCCACATAACATCTGATTGGACTCCAGAGGGAAATTTTTTATCATGAGAGCAATCAGACATTGGAACAGTCTTCCAAGAGAAGAGATGAATTCCCCAACCTTAGATAGTTCTAAGGCTCAGCTTGACAGGGTACTAGGCCATCTCATTTAAACTATATTTCTTTACCTTAAAGGATTGGACTAGATGATCCTTGAGGTCCCTTTCAACCTGGTAATCTATGATTCTATGATCTTCATCTCTCTTTCTGCTGTATAAGAGCAGGTGGTTGCTACAAATTTACTATTTCCATGTCTATTACTGTCTACTCTTAATTGTATTGCTTCATGAGCAGAGACATATCTACTCTGGACTATTTTCATTTTCATGCTTTTTGTGCAGTTGTGTAACAAACAGCATTGTCATGTGAATGTTGTTCCAAAAATCTTTTCAGATATCTTCTAAGACCATATTGCTGCCCTCTACAGACAAAAATGAGGAATTCCAACACCATTCTGACATAGAAAGCATCTAACAGTCCTCGAAGGATACATACTATTGTCACATCTGCAACTTTAACTAGAACCCTCTGTTAGTGAGGTTATATATGTTATTAGTGCATTTCTTGAGCACATTGATCAAAGTACAGTGAAGCCAGAAGGTGTCATTCAGGTGTCTTTAATGGGTTAAGCCCATAGTTTCTCCTTTTGCTCTGGCAGTGTCAGTCAAAATGATTCATCAGAAAAGGCATGACAGCTTCTAAAAAAAGGAACATTTCCATAATGGAAGTTGGTGTGGGTGTCTCTGAGAGACCACCTGATCAGAAGGAAGTAGAGGAGGCTTTCTTCAGTGCTGATGAGATGTATTCATGAGTGCTTAGAGAGCTTGTCAATGTCATTGTGAGGCACTGAGACTTATCTTTGAAAGATCATGGTGAAGATTCATGAGGACTGGAAAGCAGTAAATGTCTCTTCTATCTCCCAGAAGGGCAATAGGGAAGACCTAGGGAACTACAGGCCAGTCAGTTTTACCTTGTTCCCTGGGAAAATGTTGGAACTATTCTTCCTGGAAGCTGTTTCCAAAGATGTTTAGGACAAGAATGTGACTGAGAATAGTCAGCATAGATTTATGAAGGAGAAAAAAAATCAGCCTGATGTCCTTTTACAGTGAGATGATTGGCTTGGTGGATCAGAGGAGAGCAGTGTTTGGTTTTTATCCCGACATTGGCAGGTCTGTCTACACTATTTATAATAATGTCCTCATAGGCAAGTTTATGAAATTCAGGCTAGATAAGCATACACAGAGGTAGATTGAAAAGTGACTGAACTACTCAGCTTGAAGGGTTGTGATCAGCAGAACACAGACTAGTTGGAGGCCAGCCACTGGTGGTGCACCCAAGGAGTTGATAATGATGCCAGTGCTGCTTGACATCTTTATTAATGACCTGGATGATGGCACTTGGAACAGAACATAAGCTCTGTTCGAGTATTGAAATTGAGATGGGGCCTGGAGCATGCCTATGTAGGCAGCTCTATTTGAAATGGCATCTCCTTGTCCTGAAGATTTGTTTATATTGTACCATATATTTGACGCTTTTGGAGAATTAGATCTACAGGTTCAGCGAGTCTTCAAGATGACTGTGCAAGACTGACTGGCATTGGACGTGTCATGCTAAAGGGATAAGGACTACCTAATGGAGGAAGGATGCTGCATCATTTCGCATAATGCCACCACCTTTTATGGAGAAAGCACACGTGAAGATGAAGGAAGCTGCAGACAGGACAAGGGAGTTACTACCGAATGGACTACTCACCACCTTCTGGATAGCCTCTAGGGACTGTCAGGGTGGGGAGAGTGGCACATACAAATGAGAATGATGGTGTTAATAGGTTTTATGTTTTGGTTGTTGTAATTATTACATGATTATTTTCCTCTGCTGCTGCTTCTTCTCTCTCCCCTTTCCTGTAAAATTACCACCCTAGAAGACTTTGGAGAGGAAGAAGATACCTAATAGACTGTTTGAGCCACAGGGTGGTGGCAGGGACTAAACAAATGTCTCAACCAGTCTGAGCTGCCTGCCTGGCACCCCTCTGTGTTTGTGCAGGGTTGACTCAGCACTTCACTGAGTCCCTTGCCCCAGCCCTGCACCAGTGGAGCTGTGGGGGCAGGCAGGGCTTGGAGCTGTGGGTGCAAGAAGCTGGGAGCGGGAGGGGTAACATATGCCCTCTCAGAAGCCCCCAACATCCCCCAGACCTGTTCCTGGTAATTTTCCACAAGGCCTATGTGGTGGGAACTTGACTGTATAAAAGGCGATCACCTCAGATAGTTGCACACTTTTCGCCCACCACTCGAAGATGGCTGCGTGTGCCGTGGTCGTAGCTGGATCCTTTTTCTATCACTTTCCTTCTCTCTCTTTCTAGCTTTAACAAAAGGCTAGCTATGGCAAGGCCAGCTTCTTTTGCTTGCTAATATCTGGTTGTTGTGAGGCATGTTGATTGCTTTAAGTGGATGATTGAAATGCATCATTTTTAGGTGCTTGATAAATAAAACTGGTGTTTGGCTACTTGGTGTAAGTCATCTTAATCCTGGCCTAGGAATCAGCAAATCTGAACCTCGGGACGTGACAGAATCTCATGAAGTTCAACAAAGAATATCCAAGTCCTGCAGCTGGGAAGGAATAACTGCATGCACTGGTACAGGCTGTGGGCTGACTCTCTGGAAAGCAGCTTTGCAGATGTCAAGGGTTAGGGCTGGCTGGCTACTGGATGAATGACAGATGCTCTCTATAACTCCTTTCCCCTCCCAAAAGGGAAGGGAAATAGAATCAGGGAGAAAAACTTATGGATTGGAAAATAAAATTAAACCAGCTTTAATGAAACAATCATAGAATCATAGAATTATAGAATGGCCTAGGCTGGAAGGGACCTACAATACTAACAATACAATACTAACAAGAAAATAAACAAAATCAAGTAATATATACATACACAAAATCAATATTGAGGCTCCCTCCGATGAATCATCACTGACACTGCAGGATAGGCAGGCACTGAGGAAGTCCCAGGCTGGACTCAGCAGCAGATGGGAACCAGATTCAGGAGCTCAATTCACGAAGTCACAGACTGAGATAGAAGGCTGAGACGCTGGCCATTGAAGAAGAAGGCTCAGTCCTTGTGATCCCTTAGCTTTTTACTGAATATGATATTTAGGGAATGCAATACTCTCGCTGGTCAATTTTAGATGACCCGTCCTGTTTCCTCTTCCTCACAGGTGTAACCTTCTATGACTCTTTTACTTTATACCACTCAATTATGGGACATAAGATTTAGCAGTGACCTTGGTTTCTACAGGAGCAATTAGAAGCAAAAGCCCTTCTGCATACCAACTTTTGGTAGCAACTAGATACATCAAGCGTCATTACTTCTGGAAGCAATGCTTCCTGTTAATATGAAGTTAATATTAACTTCAGAAAATACAGTCTAAGAAAATATTTAGCTGGAAAGTAAAAGAACTGAACAGAATTGGTTCTGTCTGAGTTCAAACTGGGACAGCAGAGAAGGATCTGAGGGCCCCGGTGGACAAGAAATTGAAGTCACATGAGCACTGTGCACTAGAGACAAAGCTCATTAACAGTATCTTGGATTGCATTAGGAGGAATGTCACCAGTAGGCTGATGGTGTGATTCTTCCCTTCTCTTTAGCACCAGAGAGGCCACAGCTGGACCACTGACTAGTCCTCTAGGAGAGGGATGTGGACATAATGGAGCAAGTCTAGTGAAGGGACGCAAACATGATGAAGGGCTTGATGCATGTGAGCTCCATAGTTGCCTGGAGAGGCTATCAAGTCTCCAACCTTGGGATTACTCAAAATCCAACTGAACGCAGCCCTGAGCAAGTTTATCTTGATGATCCTTCTCTGAGCAAGGTGGATGGCTTAGAAAATCTCCAGATGTCCTCTTCAGCTGCAGAGGCTCTGTGATTTTCTGACAAATACTTAAGTCCAGATGAAGCACTAGAAGGAAATTTGTGTGTGTGTTTTCAGTGGGAGACAGTAAGAAAGCATATGTGTGTGTATGGATATGGGAGAAGAGATAAAGCAAGCAAAAGAGTTTTATTGCTTAAATACCACCTAATTCTTCCAGTGCTGTTCTCTGCTCTGGAAAGTGCCAGCAACCACTCAGTTTAATGTCAAATTTCCACTTCTGTCCCACACTTCTGGGTAACTGAGATTAAAAGAACTCTGTGGAAAGCAAAACAGAATAAATCTGTGCAGGATATTTTAGCTCGCTGAGCAGCTGCTGCTTAAAATACAGATCAGAACTTGTTCTTTTGGGAGAGTACCCAGTGACGGTTTTCCAGAAGCACAAGCAATATGTTTACTAATCTCTCCTGGCTAGCAGCAGTATGTTTAGCTTCCATAAGCCTGGAGGCCAGTAGTCCTGTGAGAACCTACAGTTGTAGCAGTTCAAGCATAATAATTCTGACTTCAAATGACACAGTAATTCCTCAGCTTTTATACAGTTCCAGCTGCACACTTCAGCTCTCAAAGAAATACAAAAGAAGTGACATCATCACTACCTACATAATATTTTCAGCTTGTGGTGGAATCTAACACTGTTAAGAGATTAAAAAACCCCTCAAGTTTTAAATCCTTCAAAATACCAGGCATGTGGCAATCACACCTGTAGTCCCCCATTAACTTATCCTGGATTTCAATGAAATTTCAGAGGGCATTTGTGTATCTGACAGTCTATTTTGACATGCCCTGACTATAAAGAGTACAAGTACTAGAAAAAATTATTAATATACATTGAAGCCAGGATTTTTCAGCTCCTTTTGCTTTTTTCTGGTAGTTTTTTTGAGCAGTATCATTTGACTTTATTTTATTTAGAATATTACATTCCTGTGGGCTCAAATGTATGCAAAATGCATCAATATGTATTATACATTCGTAAATGTGCCCACACACTTTCCCCACCCATCCCACTAACACACCATGCAGTGTGGGCTGCGGGGCAGCTGCTGTGAGGAGGTGCTGGGGCTGGATAATTCCAGCTGTTTCCAACTGACCTGTCTCAGGACACAGCTGAGCCCCTTGAACAAGGTGGTGGTACCTGTGGGAAAACAGATTTAAGGAAGAGGAGAAAATGTTGGACATGCAGAAGAAGGAAAAAATGAGTGTGGTACAGCAGACGGAGCGCCAAGGTCAGAGGAGAAGGAAGAGAAGATACTGCAGATACTGTAGTTCCTGGAGGACCCATGCTGGAGGAGCGAAAAGGGGTTAGGATGAAGGAGTGGCAGAGGGAAACCACTGTGTATTGGCCATGAACATCCCCAAACCCGACACTCCTTGAGGCACTTGTGGCCTTATTGAAAGGACTAAGTGTAATCTGCAGCAAAAACAAGAGGAGGAGGAGAGGAGTTCAAGGCAAAGTTGAGCAGGGGAATAGGGGCAGGAACAGCGTTTTTCCCAGATGTTTTAATGTTGAGGGTTTTGTTTGATTTTCCTTTCTAATATCTGAATCAGTAAATAAACAGAGATATCTTAACTGGTAATGAATTAATATTTATCAAGCTGAATCTTTCCCCCTTAATTGGTAAGGGATGTCCTGCCTTTGTCTTGACCCACAAGATTTCTTACTCCTGTTCTTCCTATTTTCTCTTGTGTCCTACTGAGTGGGCAGCAAGCGAGTGAGTGATTGGATGGGATTTTGGCTGCCAGTTGGGGCCAACCCAGCACATAATTTTCTGTTAATACAGAATAAATCTGTTAATATACATACACATACACATGTATTTTTAAATTTTGTCTAGAAGTTTCATTGAGTTTCTTGGAGTACTTTAACATATATTCTGTCCTTAAAGAGCAATCCCTACAAATAGAATATCAAAAATGTTATTTTTTCTTCTCCGTGTCTGTGTGATTGATTTTATAATGTTTTAGATTGAAGAGTTAACACGCACTCACCAGACAAGTTTCTAAATGGATTTAATTCTAGCCAAGCCCCTCCAGTTGCCCCATTTTTCTTAGCCTTCCCACTCCTTTTCTTAGCTTCAGTGCAGTCGCCATCTCTGAGCTCTGGATTGAAAATCTCATATATATACCAATGCCATCAGCAGTCAAAATATCCTTGTCCTGAATTTTAGCACTGACTTGTAAGACTTTTAACATTAATAATTAAAGTGCTTCATGCAAAGATGTACATGGAAGAAATCATGTGCACTGTACAACAGATTTTACTGATCCTACAAAGACCAAAACTGTGCTATGAACTTGTGTGTCACCTGTTGTACCTCATCTATCTACTAACTGTAGACATATGTACAAATCACAGCTTTATAGAATGCTGTATAACATGGTAGTTTAAGGGAGTGCTTGGATTTTCTGCTGGAACTATAGGAAAAGTGACAGTAAAGGTGCGAATTAAGACGCATGAAACTGTACAGTGAAACAAACAGAAAATATAGGTTTTTGCTGAGGTTATGCAGTCTCAAATTTACTGGACACTGATCTGCATTGGAGCTATCACCATGCCAATATTAATACTATTTTTATTATCACCTCTGTGAGCAGCTAGGAGGTTTGTGGGGATTTAATCCAAACAGAAGGTGTAGGTGAGAATGTGAATAAGAAGCATTTTCTTCCTTTTCTCTGTGTAGCATGGAAAGATGGTATGATTTTCCAAAAAGCCTTATGGCAAAGCTAAGAGAAAAGTCCATAGTTTAGGTTAAGCATTTTAAAAATAAGACTAGATTTTCACCGTGACCCTAGAGAGAAAAATGTCCATATTGCTTTGCTTTGCTAATACCCTAAATGTTGCAATTTTCCCAACATTAAAATTTGGAAGAGACTCTAGGAAATATATTTTTTATAATGCATGTTTCTGAGGTTGCTGGACAATTATGTAATCTAGTAAATATGCATATAACTAGAAGTGCATTCCAAAATAGGTAATGGAACACATAGAGTAATGAACCTATACAAACCACAAGGAAACAAGAAATGGATTCTACTTCCTGATTATGAAAGCCGGATTAGCTGCCATTCATCGCCAAAGAATATTTACAAACTGTACCATGGCAATGAGATTAATGATGATTCTCCCAGTGACATTAGGCATGAAGGAATGAGGTTCTTCCCTGCTCTTTGACTTCTGTGGTATGGTCATTTCTAACATACTGAAGGCAAACGCATGGTGAAAATACTGGTTCAAAGACAGAGATGGGAGAACCAAAAATCACTGACAGAAAGGCTCCAACATGACTGACCCATTCAAGTCATCCTGACAAGGCCCCACTGTTCTTCAGCCAGCTGTGGAAAACCTCACTGGCTGATCAGCACGTGTGTGTGCCCACATCACCTCTCACCTTGCTGCAAGGCCAGGGAAAAGAACTGCTGCTGGAGTAGTTAGGGAATGTATGTAAGAAGGTACAAGAAATACTGAAGAAGTGATGTGAAGTTACCAAGGGTGCAAATGGCAGAACTCTTCTTATAGCGTCATAGAGTGTAAGAGAAAAATTCACAGGAAAACAGCCTTCATTAAACCCATGTTTACAGAACAAGATGTTTTCTATTTGGTCAAACATCTCTCTAATCAATAAGCCATTCTTGCTGTTACAAACTGAACACAGCAGTCATCTGGGTAAAGCTATAAAGAAGCTAATTTCTAGAGGTGAAGGCTGTCTCTGTGTGTTTAAGCATTATTTACTTCTTATTTTCTCTGCTGGTAATATTTTACTGAACTATATTTAGGAAAAATATTTGAAACCGAAATCACAGTCCTTGTGATATCTCAAATGTTCCATAAAATATTATTTAGAACTGTAAACATTATTTTTTACATCAATGTATTTTATCCATTTTCAAAATTGCAGCAAAACAGAAATCTGAAAAGTCACAGTCTTTCAAACTTGGAGAAGATATACTTCTGGAGAGAAGACAACTTGCTTGAGCAAAACTAGTAGTAGCTTCTTCAAGTTACCCTTTACGCTGGTGTATTTTACTTTAAAAGCTGTGATATTTGCTCAGGACTACTTTATTTGAGAGAAAATAAGAATTCTTCTTTCAAATACTTACAAAACTGAGACTCTCTGGCTTGTAGCCTTTAGGACTGGAGCATCGCTTCAATTCCAGGCAGGGCTTTATTATGGAAATCTCCAAAGTGAATGGAAAGCGGCCCACACAGTGTATAAACACTGCCAGTGAGTTTCCTCTGCAGGTTATTAAGATTAAAATGATTAGGTTACTGACTGTGTACTCAGAACAATTGTTCATTTAACCATACATAAATTGTTTTAAAGGTGTGAATAGGTCTTGTTGCCCCATCAAACATTTTGCATAAAAATACCATTAGAAAGATATCCTGGTGTGGTGTTATGAGATGATAATTTCAGTAATAGAAAAGTGAACTCTGTTATATACAACATAAAAGCTTGTTACTCTGTGGAGCCCACAAAAGCGAGATTGCCACAACTTCCTTGTATATTGTTGCCCTTTTATTGATGGAGAAATTCTGTAGCAAGATGTAGGTACTAAATCATCCTTTTAGCTCTGCCCCATTATCTTGTACATTTCATGTTGGAACTGAAAATATCTTGAAATATAAATTTATAGAACACCATTATAAAACTTCAAACTCGATGTGTTTCTTCATGGATGAACTGAATGGTCATATGTATTTTATATTTAATAGTCTGCAAAAATATACTAAAAATATACTAAAAAACAAAAGTGGGGTTTAGAACATTCATAGTTTCTGTATTTGAAATGAAAGTTCTTAAAACACCAAAAAACTTTCTGTTAAATGCACTGCATTTTATGATCTGATTTTTTATGAGCTATATTGATCAAAACTATTCCGGCAGCAGATATGGAACCAAATAATAGCATGGAGTAGTAAAAGGAAAGCAAGACAAAGAGGACCAGAGAGATCACATAAAATGTTGTATTGCAGAGCATTAAAGCCTCTGAAGATAACCAATAGCATATGAAGAAAATTAAAATAGACAGTCTGAAGATACAAACAGGGAAACATAAATTTGTATCTCACTAATGTTCCCCTAATGGATAACTTCAGTGTAGGATGTGGATTTATTTTTAAATAATGTTATTTTGCTGCTCACTGACTTTCCTGTCCAGTTCATTTTACATGAGGAACTGAGATGCTTAGAAGGTATGATTTTTGGAGCAAAGAGAATTTTTGCAAAGTCACTCTGAAAGCCAAAATCAGAACAAGACTTGTTTTGTTTTGACTTAGGGAAGTATTATGATAAACAAGATTCTTAAAATAGAAGCACCAAAAAGCAATTCTATTTAAATGCAGTTCTGAGACTGTGCTACATCCCCAAGCTTGGAGTGAGCTCATTTTGTTTGAGTCCTGTGCTCCTGTGATGCTTTAGAGGCTTTAACAGGGCTTTGGGCAAATGCCGATATCTTCCCACACAGAGCTTATTTCAAGTCAAGGGCCTAACAGTAGATTAACTGTATTCATAAAATCATAGAATCATTTAGATTAGAAAAAAATCTTTAAAATCATCAAGTCCTACCATTAACCTAACACTGCCAGGTCTACCACTAAACCATGTCCCTAAGTGCCACATCTACACATCTTTTAAACACCTCCAGGGACAGTGGCTCCACCATTTCCCTGGGCAGCCAGTTCCAGTACTTGACAACCCTTTTGGGGAAGAAATTTTTCCTAATGTCCAATCTAAATGTGCCCTGGTGCAATTGAGGCCATTTCCTCTTGTCCTATCACTCTTACTTGGGAGAGTAGACCAGTCCCCACCTCACTCCAACATCCTTTCAGGTAGTTGTAGAGAGCAATAAGGTCTCCCCTCAGCCTCCTCTCCTTCAGGATAAACAAACTCAGCTCCCTCCCCCCTTCCTTGTATGACTTATTCCTGAGACCTTCACCTGCTTCTCTGTCCTTCTTTGGATACGCTCCAGCACCTCAGTGTCCTTGTTGTAGTAAAGGGCCCAAAATTAAACACAGGATTTGAGGTGTGGTCTCACCAGTGCTGAATTCAGAAGAATGATCATCCCCCTAGTCCTGCTAGCCACACCATTTCTGACATAAGCCAGGATGCTGTTGGCCTTCTTGGCCATACTGGACCAAAAATAATGCATCTATCAGTTGCACAAAGTAGAACTAAAGAACAAACAGTTCCTCAGAGTAATGCCAAGACTTTGTGCAGTGGTAAGCGTGAACCCTTATCCTACTCAAGTGTAGGTAATATTAACATTGCAAATAATTATTATTGTAATAATGACTTTATTTTTTCTTTATAACAGCTCTTATTAACTGTAGTTGTAGTGCAAGACTCTCTTCATTAAAAAAACACATAAGACTAGAGCATGTCATGGCAGTGTGTGACTGAACAAAATGTTAATTCTTCTTTGTCCTGGTTATTACGGTTAGTGCTTGTTAACATGAAAGCCTGTTTATATAGCTGACATTTTAACATATACTAAGTCAATCTGTGCAGTTATACTATATATATCCTAATAAATTAACCAGCATCAGGCAGCATTCATTGTACTGGTATTTGGTTGTCCACACTGTTGAATTATAAGTACAATCCTTTTTTTCAGTTTTGGCCTGGGCAAACTACCTGTCTCCTAGATAATTCTTAGTTACAGTTCGGGAGTTATTCCAAGTAGTAATTTTGGATATTGTCAGTGTGTTCTGCATAGAAAGACTGTTTAACAGTATGTGAGACAGCCTTTCTAGGTTAGCTGGCTTCAGTGCTGTAGAAGGGTCAGAAGCATATTTAATTTATTAGCATTGAAATAGCTTCACAGTCTGGTAGTACATCACAGCTGTAACTTAGCAATTAGGAGCTCTGGGGCTGGGGAAAGAAACAGCTTCCAAGAAAGCCTTTGAGCTGTAATTGAACATGGGAACAGATGATATTTTTAGATGAGACTTAAACCCAAATTATTCAGAAGTTGCCTAATTTTTATTTTTACTTTGCTTTGCAATAGTCTAGAATTGCTCCTCACAGTCTGTAAGAGCTGAAAAGTAGGCAGATGCTGTTTGTCTCCTTGCTGCTGTTACTTAACTTATTGGGAGATAGACTTCATCAGAGCTCTGGACATCATTTCACACAGCATGAAGCACAGCCTTAGTCGAGCTCTACTCAGCTTCTACCATGGATTTTCACCTGTCCTCCACTATAGCCTAATGACATCAGAATTATTGTTCTGTGGATACAAGGCACAGATAGTGACTGCATGGACACGCAATACAGACATTTCAGAATTTTGGCTTGTGCTAAACCCTAGGTGTATGAATATGAACTTGTAAAAAAAAAACAAACATAAAACCCAGGGTTGCAGAGGTCCCAAAGGATGGGGAGAATAAGATTTCTCACCTTGAGAAGAGTGTGATAGTGGCTTCCGGTGGGGCTTTAGACAAGGGAATGTTCCAACATCTGTGTGAATCCTCTGGTTCTCTTCTGCCACATCATTGCCAAAAAGTGTGTTCTGGGAGAAGGACAGAAGTTTCTTTCTGACATGGACTCTGGCTAGAGGGCTGAGGGACAGCCCTACTAGGAGACCACAGCAAGGCTGGGGAAAGCATGACCCAGGCCTTCTGTGGTAAATCCACACTTGAGCTGTCTTTTTACTCCGCTAATGACATATAAAATTTCTGCTTCTGTCCTTTTTCCTGGTCATTATGGAGTCTAGTTATTTTAGGAGGTGACTAGTAAAAATCTCACTAGAGAAAAAAGAAGACATGACTTGGTGTCTGGGGAATTTTTAGCCCAGATACATATCCCTTTTCATATGGCTCCTGTATTTCACTGCGAAATTGAGATTAAATAAGGCAATGGCTTTTTTCCCCATTAAACAAGAACAAATGGGAAAATATTTTCACAAGAGTGACCTACTGATTACCTATCTGAAATGTAGGTTCCAAGTCCATTTTCTAGATATATTATTTTCTGCCAAAACTGATTTGAGCAAAAAACATAGTAATCACCTAATATGTGGTTAGCAATTTTCCATCTCATTACACAACTCTTGTATCTTATTACCCATTTAAATGAATACCTGTTAAATGAACAGACCTGTACAATGCAAACAATTTTTCGATCCATCAAGCCAAAACAAATAGAGGATTCCAATAAAGTCTTTACAGCAGTATACCACACAGTAGAATGCAATAAAAATGGAGTTTATCAGTATAACACATCAGCTAAATCAATATGAAACTTTGTAACAGAATCAGAATTACTTTTTAGGATGTCACATGATTGTATTATAACCCTAATCTTTAAAAATCCTAGGGAGCTCTGAGGAGGCATCCTGCATCACCCAGATGAGATTTTTGAATATTTGCCCCTATAGGGCATATAAAAGTGACACTATTAACACTGTAACTAAACTTGATACCAAATATGCAGCAAACTATCCTCCTGATTTCTGTCACTGCATCTGTCCTGATTTTCACTACTGTGAATCTGCAGGCCTGAATATCTTTAAAACAAAAAGATAATCACAGCAAGCTGCAGTGATCCTGAAGATTGCATTGGATTAAATTTATCTGTTCATTCGAATTGTGATTTAGATACAAGTTCTCAGATGTGGAAGGAAACATGTTTACTCCTGGATCTCTCTTCATGACAAGATCCAGATTCAAAGCTGCCCATTTTAGATTTTTTTAAATGTATGTGAATTAGGAAACATACTGACAGAATGAGAAGAAAGAGGGCAAACATCAGAAAGAGAACTCATAATCTCAGAAACATTTTAAAGCAATTTGTTTTAAACAAGGATTAGAAGAGTGAAGAGAGGGATTATATATTTCTACTGGGAGACAAGTGAAAGCGAGGCAACACTGAAGTGGTAAGGCAAACCCTCAGAAAACAGTATTTTAAAATGACTGAAGCAGAGTCAATTTGTTTACTTGTCAAAAATAGCAGGTAAACAGAGTTTGTTAAAGTTAACCTCTCTTTTTCCAGACACGCACTTGAATGTAGTTGATTATTTCTGAGTTATACTGAGTAACTTCTTATGGACCTTCTGAGTCTAGTGCTTTTTTTTGTCTGTAGAAGTATCTAAGGATATGCCTGCATGGATACATGACCGCAGTCACATAGCTCTCTTGTAACATTTACTGCTTTAGCTGCCAAAAATACTTTAGACTCATTACTTCACTGCCACAGCTGGGTGTAGCTGAGAGGCAGTTTAATAAGCTATCCCATTGCACTGCTACTCATCTGCTAGCAGCTATGTCCCAGTTCAGATCCTCTGGCCCTTTGAAAGCACTTCTGCTCCAGGAAGAACAGCCCTACAATTATGAGACTGAGCTGCAACCTGTCGTTTCTGAACACCTGCTTCTTGCTCCTATCCAGCAGAGAAGGACTTAATATAAACACCCACATCGACCAAGGTGTGGCAATAACTTGTCTTGCCCAAGTGGTAGCTGACACGTTGGTTCTCTTCATCTGTGTTGCTCTTGGCTGAAACAGACACCTTGCCTCTCAGAAAAGACTCAAATCTTATGTACTGTCCGTTTCTTGAACCTATTGCCTTTTACTCACACTCCAGCTCTAAATTGCACACAGTTTTTGCATTGTGAATGATGGAATGCTGAGCCTCAAGCATAAGATCAGTGAGGAAGTAATAAGACCATGCCTTAAAAATAGTTGGTCTTCGTGCTCAAATCTTAGCAGCTAAATAGCTCTGCCAGAATTTTGTCCTGGAAAAAGAATCATGCAGTCTTCATTCCATGTCACTGATACTGCATATGAAGTGTGTAAATACTCCAGGGATAGTAAAGCAATTATATCTCATTTAGACAAATATTCATTTTTTGACGTACATTATTTTCTTATTTACTGGCCAGCTCCTTCTAGGATGTGTGAGAGTTCCGACAGCAGAAATAGTAGCACTTCTCTGTCTCATTAAAAAGTTAAGTTATGAAGAATTAAGATACATAGCATATCCTGTATATGCAGAAAAAAAACAGGGAGAAAGATATACAAAGAACTCAGTAGAAATTGAGATGTACTAAAAACACAGGCAGCTTTTAAGAGTACCACCACCTTGAAATATTCTAGAATATGGTCTGTATTTGCTATCCATGGTATTTCTGTCCTTAACTGAAATACAGGCAATTTTATGTGTAGGACAGACTATGTGTAGGATGACATTGGCATTGTGTGGATGTTTGTGGTTAGCCCCTGATGCGGTCAAAATCCAGGAGGGCTGGACCAGCTGCTGCCCTGAAGCATGAGGGAGCTGTGAGATGTCCTTCATGTTGCTGGACTGCCAGTGTTGGAGCTACTTGTTTCTGGTGCTGGGGAGCCACAGGAGGACCCCAGTGCTGCCTAGCTGCCAGTGCTGAGGCTGCTGGTGCTGAGTACTAGAGAGGTGTGGGAAAGCCATGATCTTAACTGGCTGACAGAGTTGGGGCTGGCGAGCTCCAAGCTAGCACTGAAGGCTATGAGGTGAGCAGAAAGGTCAAGGGCATGGCCCACACACCTGTAGCAGGATAGGTCAGACTTGTGTCCCCAGCCCTTCTGAAACAGAGGCTCTGCCAAGTCTACTCTATCTTGTGAGCTGGGAAGAAAATATACCAACATCCCGTGGTGAGCATGTCTGTCTGAAATAGATCCTTAGCTCTATAGAGCAGACAATGGAAGCAAGAAATTCCAGAGCACACAGCCTATTCCTACAAGAGAAACATAAAGAGCATGAATGAGGCCCTGGTGCTGCTGTGTACTTGCCATGCTCCAGGGGAAAGGGAACTGCTCTTACCTGGATGCAGCCCCTGGGGAAGCAGGCATGTTTGCATGCTGGACACACCATGGTGCTGTAAGACTTTCTGTCCCCCACAAGGTGCAGGCAGATGAAGCAGATGGTGTTCTCCTCCAAAGCCACCTCCACTGTCTACTCTAGGCAGTTCTTCCAGCAGATGGACCTAGGGGAAAGAGGAAAAGGATGCGGGAGATGAGAAATGCTAGTCCTTCCCCAGAAGTGGTGAGGAGGGGAGAGGAGGTACCTGTACTGAGGGAGACGGGTGAAACATTCACTCTCTACAGCACAAGGCAGATGGAATCTGGTCACAGCTTTTCTGGCAGCCTTGCTCTCACCATAGATGAAGCAGTTCTGGAAAGGTCATAGCAGCCTCACCAGCGGCAGCCTCAGGGCATCCATAGACAATCCCTATGTGTGAACATCTCTGGAGTTGCTAGGAAGAACACTTTTCTCCCAAAGCTGGTTGAAAGTGCTGCAATTTCTTTCTTGGGTTCTAGGCTAAGCTCTCATAAACCTCCTTTAGCACAAAGCTCCTTGATCTTGTCAAATTCTCACCTTCTGTGCTGCCTGCTCTATTGTATGTAGAATATGCCCAAGGAGAAATCCCATGAATACTATTCCCTCAACCAATTGCTGACAAACCTCACTGGTAAAATACTGCAGAAAAGATTAGTTGATGAGGAGACTGTGTCAGGGACAGGCTGTAGGAAAACAGGATGGAGTCCCAGAGGAACTCACCAGGCAAAGCACATGGATACAAAACCTTGGCTTTGCCAGCTTGCACCTGCAGGTATCTGCATCAGTCTCTGCGCAGTGATGCATTCCAGAGGGGAGAGAGTAAATGCCACTGGGAACAGGATCTCTGTGGGGCCATGGGAAATGTCCCTGGGGGTTTGCTCCCAAGGGCCTGCCCTGTCACCAGCAGATGGCCTCACTGGAAGCCTTGGAGAGGAAGGGGGAACCCCAGCAGGTCCCACTGCCCAGCCTGGGCCCTTTCCTGCTTTCTGAGGAAAGGAGGGGCCCTGTCCTGGGGCACTTGGGGAGCCCTTGCCTCCCACTACCATTGCTCCCAACTCCACACTCACTGCCCTGACAGCCCCTCTGCCAGGCTGCGGCAGGGACACTTTGCTCTCACAGAGGTCCTTTGAGTCGGTGGCATTCTCCTTCCTCGTTGACATGGCATTTGTTAACAGTGAGCATGTGGAGAGTCCCTGTCCCAGCAGTGCAGGGGTCTCTCCTCCAAATGCTCCTCTGCTGACTCTGAGGAACAAGTGGGATGAGAGTGAGTTGGCAGCACAGGATCAGAGTCCTGAGGTGTGGGGTTCCCCTCCTCCCTTGGCAGCCCCACACACGGCCCTTTGCTTCCCTGCCCTCTCCCCACCTCATCAGGTCACGCTGACACGTGGCCTGAGCCCGGGGTCCTGTTATATGGCCTTGGCCCTGCAGATCCCAGTGACCTCTGTGACAATGGAGAAAGGCAGTGAAACTGGTGTAAGGTCTTAAGAAGAAGTCTTATGAGGAGCAAATGAGGGAGCTGGGTTTGTTTATCCAGGAGAAAAGGAGGCTGAGGGGAGACATTGTTCTCTACAGCTACCTGAAAGGAGGTAGGAGCATGGTGAGGGCTGGTCTCTTCTCCCAAGTCACAAGCGATAGGACAAGAGAAAATGGCCTCAATTGCACCAGGGGAGGTTTAGATTGGATGTTAGGAAAAATTTCTTCTCCAAAAGGATTGTCAAGCACTGGAATAGGCTGCCACTATCCCTGGAGGTGTTGAAAAGATGTGTAGATGTGGCACTTAGGGACATGGTTTAGTGGTAGACCTGGCAGTGTTAGGTTAATGATTGGACCTGATGATCTTAAGTGACTTTTCCAACGTAAATGATTCTATGATTTTATGTGTTTTTAGCCTCTTTAAACTCTTGATTCCTGAGCTTTCTGTAGTTACATTTTCTTTGCTGCACATATGTAGTACCACACATTAAAATGTTGGGAAAATAGAGACACAAGACACAGTTCACACAGACATTATGTGATGGGAAAAAATACATCTTTTGTAACTGAACAAAAATTGTATCCAACCGAGAAAAATAAAGAGAGTATCCTGATTTAAAACAAAACCAAAAAAGATGACCCTGTGAAGCAATTAGAAGTGTGCATAATAGAAGTCAGAAGCTTTTTAAAATGCATTTTCCTTTGGAAATATCTAGGCATTAATGTCATTTGGTTGTAAGTGATGGTCTGAAAAATGGCTGTTCAGTAGACAAGAACGATGCAGGCTCTGTGCGAAGGTTTGTTTTTACTATCTTTCTCTCTTTATTTCCTTACAATGTTATCACTGAAACTGATTCTTTTCTTTTTTTGAATGAAAAAAGTATGTTAAAGCACAGAAGCCTTGTTTTCAGAGTTGAGTGAATTTGTATTGCCTTGCAATAAATATCAAGAAGCAAGGAATTGTGATGGAAACACTGAGATGTTCCTGACTACAGAATATAGTTACTGGGCACTGAGCCATGCATGTATCCACAAACATACTTTAAAATGAATGTAGTCAAGCAGAATAAAATAAATTTTCTAAGAGTGAAGTTTTTTAATACAAAAAGTCAACTTGATTAAGGAATCAGACCACCCACTGCTAGAAGAAAAATACTTGTACCATATATTCTGCATCTTTGGTATCCACAGGCAGATATGAAGCATTGCAAGGTGGAACACCACTGACTGGATAATGAAAAAAAGATACATTGAGACAATAAAAGAAAGCAAAAGAGATTTATTAATTCATGAATTTACATTCTCCATAGCGAAAAATTAAATCTTCCTGTACAGAAGTCTTCAGCATATCCACATTAAGGATTAAAATAGTGAAGATACTTGCACACATGATTAACTCTGCCCCTATTTATTAAAGCAATATAAACATGTGCTTAACATTTACAAATGCTTAAAACCTTATTGAATTAAGGTATCTGATCTGAAGTCCTTTGTATCACTGAGTTTATCAACCAGGAAGCTCGCTGTGTTTATATAGGGATAATACTTAGCTAGAACATTAGAATATGCTTCTATATTCCAATCACACAATAAAACTAAGCCTAAAATTAACATTTTGAAAACAAATTTCATTACTTATTGTTTTTTAGCTCTTATTTGCACTTTTGTTACTGATACCATTGCTGTATACCAAACTTTTTTTCTGATAAAAAATTGAAGTGCTTGTCTTGTAGAATGATAAAATATTTGATTTGACTTCAGTGTATCTGTTTGTTTGCATAAAGAAGGTTAGCTAATTTATTTGATTAAAGAATTGCCCTATTAATATTACATGAAATCAACAAAAATCATATAAACACTTCCCTTGCCCCAGAAGGAAGAGATGTGTATCAGTTGTGCAAAACCTCATTCATTCTCTGCCATGTCATACAAGCTGCTCTTAAAATGGCAGACATTTTCTGAGAAGAAGAAATACCTGAATTTATCATAGTTGTTTGTGTTTTTTCTTTCTGTAAAATGGTGCTATTGAAGTTACCACCTTTTTCAAGCATAGTTTTCTCCACAGAAATCCTCTTTCTTTGCAGTAAGTTACTACTTCCTACTCAGCAAAAGGACATTCAGCAACTCTTTAAGGCGGGTTTAGTATAGATTATTTTTCCTAAGAAAATTACGTGGGAAAGATATACAACATAAATTTCAACTAGATCACTTGAGTTGAGAAATGCAATGGTTAATGTTGCCAGAAATGTTCATCTACTGAGGTCTTGATCCAAATTTCAGTGAACCTGATGAAACTATAACCTTGATAACTGCAAAGCATACCCACATTGTACTGTGAATGAGCTGAAAGCATGAAGCGTAAGAAGTACTGTCTTCCAGATGTAATAGATAGATAGATGCTAGATAATTAAAATACCTATGGGTGACTAATAATAACTCCATAAGATTAAGACTTAATACAGCTCTTAAGAAGCACAAATATACTAATGTTTCACTGCATTTCAGGTCATACTAGTATTTTCAGGAGTTATGAGGAAGCTAGTTTGTAATTCTGAAGACCTGTGGTTAGTCTCCTCCTCTGTCATGGACTTCTGTTACTCGGGATGTCCTTACTTGTGTTGATCCACTTGTGTTGAATCAACATAAGTTTTGTGGTGATTATTGGTCTGGGTCTTTTGTAAAACACCATTATTTCTTTTTCCAAGCTTTCCTGCCTTTTAAAAAGTATTATAATATCAATATACTCAAATTATATAAATGAAATATCTTATAGAAACCTAAGCAGTCCTGTGCAAAAACAAAGAGTTTACAGGAACACTATGCATTATGCAGGTAATATCCTCCTAGCATAGACATTACTTAGACCAGCAGAATAGTACTATTGCTGGAATAGGTGATTTCTTGTCACCATAGATGGTTCCAAGGAAGAACTCTGGGTGTTCATTAAAACAGGAAAATTTCTCCTTTACCTGGTTACACATGCTATGTTCCTACTTTACTCCTGAAGCATTTGCAACTCACCTCCTTCAGTCACGGACTTTTCTACTCATGATTGTAGACCAGAACTGCAGCTCCACGCTTATTAGTTTGCAAGCTTCCTGCGTAGGAGCTAATTTGGAACTGATGCCGTGGGCACTCTTGGAATGTATACGCAGGAAACGCATCTTCTAAGTTAACAGCTGTGAGAAAACAAAATAACTCAGATTCACTTATGCTTCAATAGATGACAGAGGTACTTGGCTTTCCTGTGTTGCTGGACAGATACTTCAGAGCAGTTGTTATGTGATAACCTGATGTAGGGAAGTGTTGGATTAGCTGTAACTCTGGGGTTACTTAAAATCATGGGGCTTCAACCACTTATTTGGACTACTTGTACCTGAGGCTGTTACCTGCACTGAGTAAAATAATCTATACCAACCAAAGCATCTTCATCTTATTTAAAGAGTTACCAGTGTAACTGTCAGTCAAAGGTAGCATCATGCCTCTGGCTGATTTTTTGTCAGTGCAAGTTTTTTGTTTGAAACTAGCCAAAGATTTAAAAGACAAAATGCCATAGGGGTGTTCACTAGGGACCCAATTAAAATTAAATTAATGTTTAATTATGTGCATTTTTGGAATAGAACAAACACAACTATTTTAAAGTAAAAAAATTATAGCTTCTCTAAGTGGCAAAGTTAATTAGAGTATGTTACCTCTTCAGGCCATTTTGAAATTAACATTGAACAATTATCTTCTGAACTCCTCTTTCAGTCCTGAGAGGAGTATATCAAGTCTCTCAAGTATCAAGTGTCAGACCTTGTTATCTTTTTCTTTTCTTTTCTGTTTGATAAATCTCCTGCTTAAGAATTTAGCTTCATATTTACAGAAAATAATTCTAAACCAAGAAAGCCTGTTGAAACTTTTCAAATTGAGTACAAAACGAACTGTGTCATGGATAGTACCATGGACCTGATTACAAAGCAAGAGTTTAATGTCTTAATAGGACACATCATGTCCTTTTGACATTTAATTTATACAAGCAGCACTTTTAGCAAATGTATAGCATATAGTCCAAATCCATCAAAGAATTGATCTCAGCCTGCTAAGAAAGCAAATTCTTCATATGTCAAACACTGATTTAAATGTCACTCTGACCTGTTCCCACCACATAATCTCTTATGCTCCCAGATGATCCTTTCATCATAGGATAGCAAGGCCTATGAAAGTCAAAGAAGAAATTTGGAGACTACAGAGACATCTATAATCCCTATCCAACACTATACAACATTTA
>NW_009710762.1:14170-72159 GCF_000703405.1 Apaloderma vittatum | reverse complement strand
GTAGGGAAAAACGTCCATATTGTGACTCCATGCTATATGAGGTTAAATAAATTGGACAAAAAAGAGAATTACTGCTTTACAGGAATTTTACACCAAAATTTATCTTATTCTAACTCTTCCTACCCTATAGTCAGAGGATCATAGTAAAGTAATTTAACTCAAAATAATGTAACAGATAACTTCTGGTCTTTGAAATGAGAAAATAATAGCTTTTGAAAAAAATAGATTTTTTTCAGTTTCCTTTCAAGAGTATGTATTAGAAAATATTAAACTATCATAAATAAACTGGATATCATATTAAAGCTCCCACAGAACAATGAAATTATAGCATAACAATTTAAGTGAAAAATACCCAAATACACACAGAAAATATTTTTATCTTATCCTCAAAATAAAAGTGGTTTCTGCAAGAGGCAAAATCAAAGCAATTTTGATACAATGTGAGATGTTTCAATGAATTCAAAGGTTCTTGGTTCTAACTCTTTCGAGAACATCCACATTTTTCTCTTTTATAATGGTAATATTGGTAGACAAAAATATTACTGCTCCTCTCAGCATCTAGAACAATGAAGCAATGAAATAATAGACACTTAACCTAACAGTTATTTTCAAATAACATTCATACTTGTGCGATGTACCCAGAGCCTGAAATGCTACAAATCAAAGTTCAATCTCACAGTACAAATTTGGAAAGTGTAAAATATTAAAATTCAGAATGACCATTACTTAAGAAGACATTTCCCAACTTAAGAAGACGTTTGCTTAACTACACTGGTTTTATTATACTCTCTGTGCAAATAATAGTACACTTTCTATCATTTACGTATGATAGTTGCATAGATGATGGAAGAGTAATAATAAATAAGGGATATTCTCTGAACAGCAGAAATCTTACTCTTTATCACACAAAGATGTGCAGTAAGATGTATACTGTTGAATAATGAAACTCATTCATATTTAATACTAGCTTGGTTTCAGTGGGATCAGTATGAGATTTTTTCTTATCACAAATAAAAACCTCAGTTGTGTAAAAGGAGTAGAAAGGAAATGAAGAAGCAAAAGATTTAGTTTGCCATGAGTGCATTTATTTATGCTGCTATTATATCTTATTTCAATTAATTTCTTATGGCTAAATGAAAGTTGAGAATCCATTTTCCTTGTTTTGTTTGAAAGTTTTGTCATTGTTTCCCTCAGACTCTTATGCAGCACTACCTCTATATGCCTCTCTTGGTCTTCCCCTAGTAAGTTTTGAATTTGTGAATTTATTCAATCAAATCTACTGAGGAAGGTTTCAAAAGGGTAGGTTGGTTTCAGAAACGAACACATTTTCACCAGTTCTATGAATAAGTAAGGGCTGAATGTCCATTTCAGTGCCACAGCACCTTAGCTTACAGCATGTGTTCACTTCCTTGGAAGACATAATGGTATCCACTTTGCAGTGAACCGCTATAAATGATCCAGCTTTGGAGCTGGGAAAAAAACACTTGGAACTTATCTCTCCTTGACCATCAATGTCAGTTCATCATAAATCATATAACGTGGAATTTATCACCTACCTGTAAATGTCTACAGTGTAGACGTGTACATCTAAGCTAGTCATGATTTTTATAGTCAGTAGGGAGTGAAAGGCATCACAAGGGCACAATTTGTCTAACCTGCTTCAGACATCTATTTTAAGATGAGATAAATTGTGCCCTAGAAATGCCAACTTCTCTCCATTGACTGCAAAGGCAGTCTAAAGCAACTTACTCAAATATAGATGGTTGTTTAAGTACCAGTCAAAATGCATCAGAAATCAAGGTACTTATTCTTCAGCTACTTAATAAATTTTAACTCTGAAAAAAAGCTTCCCATGTTCATGATTCATCTGAAAAATGATGTTTTTTAATTCACTGAAGTTTTGAAAAAAAAGCTGAGGTAATTGTGTATTTCTCACATGGGAACAAATACATTGTCTTTCCATCATCTGTTTAGTTGTTTGTTACATATGTGTGTTTGCATGGACAGTGCACACTCTTCTAAGCCTCTTACTGCCTTGTGCTTTGGGTGTCTGACCATGTCATGAAGAATCATTATTCTTTGGACAAGGAATAATGAGTATAAGCTAGAACATAGGAAGTTCCACCTCAACATGAGGAGAAACTACTTTGAGGGTGATAGAGCACTGGAAAAGGCTGCCCAGAGAGGTGGTGGAGTCTCCTTCTCTGGAGACTTTCAAAACCTGCCCGGATGCATTTCTGTGTGGCCTGCCCTAGGAGATCCTGCTCTGGAGGAGGGGGTTTGACTAGATCTCTTCCAAACCCTGACATTCTATGATTCTGTGAATCTCTGCCTGGGACATGTGCTAGGTAATGGAGCTAAAGAGGAGGGATAAAGACCATAGCTCAAACTTGCAGGTAAGATTTATTGCCTTCAACTGAGAATCTAAAAAGCCTGAAACTTCTCCAGAAAACCAGCCTTCACTAACAGCATTGGAACTCTTTGGCAATGAGTCCTTGCCCATATGGGCTCAGTTATTGTGAATGAGCTTAAGCAGTGATTAAGGGATATGTGACCGGCTGTCTGTAGTCAGTCACGTCACGGAAGGAATCAGAATCATAGAATGTGTTGGGCTGGAAGAGACCTTTAAAGGTCATCTAGTCCAACCCCCTTGAAGAGATACTCTGACTCGGTATTGCAAGGATGGGAGCCACAGCTCTCATTTCAGGGAAATGTAAGGGAGTGTTCAATCTCAGTACACAGAACTGAACTTTCAAATCTACAAAGACTGAAAGTGTGTACATAATTATGTGCAATATCTATGTATTTTATACAAATGTATAGCTCCATTAAGTTTTGCATATTTATCTACCTAGGTCTAGTAATTACACGATTGCGAGATGTATTATAGTAATATTAGCCAGAATCAGACTAGAGAAATAATCTAGTAGTCAGTGCTGTTTTTTAAAATAGCCATATAAAAAGTTAATCTAATATCCTCCCCCTCCTAATAATTTCAGTATATGACCCTGGCATGAAATCCCCAAGAGAAAAAATGGAATATCTGAAGTAATTTTTTCTCTGTTTTTTTGTTTGTTTGTTTTTGTTGCTGTTTGCTTGGTTGACTGGGGTTTTTTTGGTGTGCTCTCTTATTCAATTTGCTCTAAAACACTGAGAGAATCATAGCATGGTTTGGGTTGGAAGGCACTTTAAAGATCATCTAGTTCCAACACCCCTACTATGGTGTAGCAAGCCATTCCTCCCACTAGATCAGGTTGCTCAAAGTACCATCCAACCTGGCCTTGAATGCTTCCAGGAATGGGGCATCCACAACTTATCTGGGCAACCTGCATCATTTTCGCACTACCCTCACAATAAAGAATTCTTCCTGATATCTAGTTTAAATCTACCCACTTTGAGTTTGAAAACTTTACCTCTCATCTCATCACTAAGCGTGCCTCGCTTTCCATCATTGTAGGCCCCCTTAAAGTGCTGGAAGGCCACTACAAGATCTCCCCGGAGCCTTTTCTTCTCCAGGCTGAATGACTCTAGCTCTCTCAGCCTGTCTTTATAGGGCAAGTGCTCTAAACCTCTGATGATCTTTGTGGCATCCTCTGGATTCACTGCAGCAGGTTCTTGACTTTCATACACTGAGGGTCCTCATGAGAGCAGAGCAGAGGGAGAGAATAGTGCTACATGTCATCCACTCCACAAATCTTGGTGTCATTGGCAAACTTACTGAGTGAGGGTGCACATGGATGGAATGGAGGTGATTGGACTTGGAAACCTGTAAGAATAGTCTTATAATAAATGTGTATATAAAATTATGTTTGCAATTAAAAACTTCTACAATTCTGAATTGATTTCTTTATCCACATTTCCTGAACCTCAGCTCAGCTTTTCTTTTGCCCCATTTAACTTTTCAGAATTAACTTCACACTGTTTCCCTTCATATTTCATTCTATTTAACTTCTCCCGGAATTTGTGAGGATTATTTTTCCAAGGATTACAGACTCCAACTTCAAACTTTGAAGTGTTGTGATATGACTCCTATCAGTCTTTCTGGTTTTACTCCTAGCATTTTCTTGTTCATTTAGATTAGAGAGAACATACATTATTTTGGGCTCTAACCGTGCCTTCTGTAGGTGAATATTTTTTTGGGGGGGGGGCCCTTAGACGCTGATGTAGTAGGTGTGACTCATAATGCTATTGTTAATAGAGACACAAACTTCCAGGAGAAAGGTGGAAGTTCTTGGTCTTCAGCAAAACAAAAATCATTGAAAGAATTTTAAGTACTATGCCTGAGCAATGTGTGTTTTCACTGTCATTTGTCTTTAAGCCTGTGGAACTCCATGGCTGGTGATTCATTTTATGGTCCAGTTTTCAGCTGTAGTAGTCCAAATATTTATCACCAGGAGATAGGCAAGGAACTACAGCATTTCAAAGCCAGGGTAAGAGAGTTCGGAATGGACACTCAAAAAATTTGATTGTGTTAAATGGCCAAGGGCTATTTAGGAAGGTTCTATGACCTCAGTTAAGTCTCCTCTGCTCATCCATGTAATTTTTTTTTTTGAAGTTCACAATTTCTACACAATGTTCCCACCAAAATAATGTTGTTCGGTTTATCGTCAAGGCAAGAAGAAACAAACCTTGGAGGAGGCTATGATAACATTGTCTGGTGGCCATATTTTGATTAGTTCAGAAAATTAGATGTGATGTCACTAGATGGTGGGTTTTGTTATTGTTTCACATTACCCATTAGAAAGGCTCCTGATTTCAAAATCTAAAGAAAATTTTTCAGGACTTAAAACATTTTATTTAATCCAAAACTTTATTTTTACCTAGCTTTTAGCATTTTATCAATTTGTTTAAAATTAGGATTTTTTTTTTTAAAAATTAAATCATTGAAATTTACCAAGAGTATTGGAAAAAACCCAAAATATTTCAGTTACATCTTTAGTTCTAAGTGCAAAATTTTGATGAATAGTTTTAGTGCAACAGAGAGACAAGCTTTATGTGAAAGAAGTAGATGAGATATCAGTAATGATTAAACTATGCCACTTGTTATCTACATGTCTTATTTCCCACATTCATTTAGAACTAAATATATTTTTCTGCAGGATTCTGTGAGGAGAAGAAGGAAAAGAAACAGAATCACGGAATCACAAAATTGTTGAGGCTGGAAAAGATCTTTGAGATCATCAAGTCCAGCCTATGACCCAACACCATCACACCGGCCAGACCCGGGCACCAAGTGCCACATTCAGTCTCTCCTTAAACACCTCCACGGACGGTGACTCCACCACTTCCCTGGGGAGTGCATCCCAGTGCCTGAGCACCCTCTCCGTGAGGAAGAGCTTCCTGAGATCCAAACTAAACCTCCCCTGATGCAGTGTCAGGCCGTGACCTCTTGTCCTGTCAGTGGTTGCCCAGGAGAAGAGCCCGACCCCCCCCCGACTGCAACCTCCCTTCAGGCAGTTGTAGAGAGTGATAAGGTCCCCCCTGAGTCTCCTCTTCTCCAGGCTAAACACCCCCAGCTCCCTCAGCCTCTCCTCACAGGACTTTCCCTCCAGTCCCTTCCCCAGCCTCATTGCTCTCCTCTGGACCCGCTCCAGCCCCTCAAGGTCTTTCTTGCAGTGAGGGGCCCAGCCCTGCACACAGGGCTTGAGGGGAGGCCTCACCAGGGCTGAGCACAGGGGCAGGATGACATCCCTGCTCCTGCTGGCCACACTGTTCCTGATAGATACAAGCCAGGATGCCGTTGGCCTAATAGTACAAAAATTTCAAGATTAAAATAAGTTTTTCAAACAATACTTAGATATTTTATTTACTCTAACAGGCAGGAAACAGCCTGCTCACGGCAAGGAGCTGACTCTCTTTTACACATAAACACAGCTTCTTATACTACTTTGCTGTACTTCAGGAATAAATGAAATGATGAATACAGTTTCTATTAGGCAGAAACCCCAGGAAATTGGTAGGTACAGATTCTAACAACTAGAATGGTGGAGTGTTAATGATTAGTTACTTTTTACTGTGTATTACTCTGATAAAAAACATTTTCTCCAGGATTAGTGGCTAAGGTAAGCATCTTGTCTTTTTTTCTTTTTAAAATGTTATTGAAATTATAAAATCAAACTCTAGGACTGCAAGTTTAGTGGATTTTTCTGTTGTAATTATATGTTGTATTTCTCTAGCAAATGCTTCTAGATAATTGCTGCATTTCTACTTTTACAGGTGGGCTGAAAATGAAACATAGAGTACTATTGCTGAAGAAGGTCTAACAAAAGAGATGAGCAATAAATTACTGTGTTTGCTTCAAGCATGTAAAAGGCAATGCTTTTCCCAATTGCTTTGTTCATTCAGCAGTTTTCCTGTGGACAAAAGACATTTTTACACAGTCAAAAGAATAGCCATCGATCTGTTAGACAAAGACTCTGTGGTTATGTGCTATCATGACCCTTATATCCCATAGAGTGAAAGTGTTCCTCTCATGTAGGCAAAATAAAAGTTTTTCTTATTTATTTTTACACAGCGTGTGTTGTAGTTTTTGAATCTCCAGTTCAGTGCCAAATTCCTGTTTGGGGAATGAGGAATGGCTTGCCATTTCTGCACTTCTAACTTGCTTCCTCAGCAAGTTCTCAAGCATCTACCAGCAGAATCATATTACCAGAGGTCACTGAAGAGGCTGCTCCTGACAGTATGTATTATAACAGAGAGTCATCATTGTTGCAGCCATAATTTTTATTAACATTACTTACAACCTGTAAATGCCAAAATCAACTCAGGCCAAAACCCTTTTCTCACACTCCTTCCTACAACTACTTCTTTCATTTTCCTGCCAGCTTGCTTATCTCCAGGGTTTCTTTGAAATACTGACCTGCTAAATTAGAACAGCAAATGCAAATAGATTTCTTTAACTTTGAAAGCCTTGTTGGCATAGTGTTTTCACTTTGTTGTGAAGTAACTTCTGTATTCGAAGAGCATCTTAATGTCATATTATTTTGTTCCTTTCTTTTTATCACAAGCACAGCTTGCTTTCCCATAAACTCCAGAGCTTTATTTCATTCGTTTTCAATGTGATTAGCTATTCTACAGTGTAATGAACATTATCTCAAGTGTTTGGTGTGCTTTTCTGCCTGGTGTTCAAAATGTATTTATGTAAGTGCTGAAAAAAATGTTTTATACGTTAGTATTTTCTTCAAGTTGTATGACAAAGTCTTGCTTTGCTAAGTGTTTTTACACTGGTCAGGAAGAGCAAAGGGAAGACTCTTGCCTCAAAGCAGTATTCCTTGAGACTTTTGCTCATTGGCAGCACCTCGTTCTGACATTCTACTCCCAGTTCACCACTGTGTGAGACTCCCAGTTGTCACTGGGAACACCTACACTAGCTGCCCTTCCCATCCAGGGCAGTTCTGTCCTGGGAAGCCAGGGAAGAAAGCAGGGTAACAGAGTGAAGCATGGCTGGGAAATACACTGATACAGAGGGTTTATTTACGTGAGGAAGAGAGGACAAACACAAGCCCCTGTAGGCACTATGAATTTGGGCTCATTTGGGAAGAGGTGAAGGTGCACTAATGCAGAATTATGGACCAAATAATAGGCTGACACCCCTCTAAAGACTTCAGTAGTTTCAGTATGATACCATGAGAATGTGTCATTGAGCTGGCTTGTCTCTGATGGATCAATGCATGGGTAAGAGCAAGCATATATCTCTCTGCACCTGCCTATATAGAAATAACCAAACACACCAGTGGATTTTGAATCAATAATGGATTAAAGCCAAATCCCTCAAGTGAGACAGCGAAGTGTTCACAATTAGTGGGAACTCAGTGCCCCTCACAAATGGTGAACAACCAAATTGTAATTCAAAATAGAAAGTGTAAGTAGTTAATCTAAGCACAAAATAATAGATGCTATCAGTCAGTCCTCAGAGTACCTTTTGTTGCTATCTCTTAACTTTACATGACAATATATGAATTTCAGTATTCTGTTTTCATGATAGTAAATTTGCATTCAGAAGCACATTTCTACCTAGAAAAATCAAATCATCCTTGAGATAAAAACAGACTGCTGGATTCAAATCTAATAGCTAGCTGTTAACTGAAAGCTTCCACTATGAGTGATTTTCATTTTAGAACAAAGGGATTTTTCCTAACTCTTTTACTGCTACAGACACTCCACATATCTTTTTTTTGGAAACAAATGACTTCACCCTTCATGATGGCAAAACTTCAGTCTCCATTGGGTATGTTAAGCTTCTGATGATGGGTTTTATAAATTACGAATTACAACATAATGTAACTTTTGACCAGAAGGGATTGTGGTAATTAAAGACTGATTTTTTGACTGCATAACAACATTAAATTTCCTATGGCACAAAAGTATTTATTAAGGATATAAAAACAAGGATAAACACTCAGCCTTTTTGTCATTATTATTTAACTACTCTAGTTGCTGAAGCTGTTGGGTTCCATTTCTGTAAATACGATACTGTATGACCTACCTTGACCAATATATTTTACAAGCTGGAGTCATCCATTAAACTTGTGAAATGATTTTGCCAATACAACTTATACAAAAAACCTATAAGCAAAAAACAGTTCTCCTGTGGGCAGTCTTAGCATTTTTTGCCGTGATTAATATAAGCAATTGTCTCACCTTGACTCTTCAAGGAACCAATAACTGAGCAGAAATAATGATACTAATTGAAGTAAAAAATAAACTTGTATTTTATACCATTGCCTATAGTTTACATGCAAAATATGTTTAAAATGTGCCAGATTTACTGTTCTACTAAAAGATATGGGAAGGTGATGGTGAGAATACAAATAACAAATGTCACTTACGAAAGTGCCAGATGCAGAGTGTGCTGGCAGTGCATAATACAGCAATGATGAATTTTCTTTGCCAAATATGATAGAGCGGTGGCCTTGTGCTTTTAGGTTTCTATTCCAGCGGCTATGCCGCTGTATATTAGAAGTAATTCAGATTAATAAAAAATAGTCTGTCTCCAGAATTAGCTTAACCATTATAATATCCGCTAATTATACATAACAAACCAATACAAATACCACAAACTCTATTGTCTAAAATTGTCCAAACAACTGTCTTCTGTGTTACTTTGCATTTTGGAAAGTCTCCAACTAGTCTTTCACAGCGTAAAAACTTTTTGAAAGGAGACATTTCATTAGTATTCAGGTAATGTGGTATTTTTAGGATGCTGCTGGATAGTATCTAGCTTCATTCAGGCCTGTTATTAGAGAGACATTACTTATTTTTTTTAAAAAAAAGAGAATCATGAGAGAAAAAAGGAGTCTAATAATTAAAACAATCTCCAAAAGAACATCATGCCTATTCTCTGCTAAAAATGGTCTTCCTATTATTAAATACAAACTATTCTGTCACTCTAAACTAGAATTAATTTCCACAATGTTTCTATTATTTATAATTTTCTGTGTCATCAGCCGCTCAGCAGATTAACAATACTTCTTTTCTTTGTGAGAGTAATTATAAGGGGAGAGCTTTTGTATTCATCAGACTTTTTAATGAGGTTATTAATACTTACATCTCATTACAACTGTTGAATCATAATTTAATTTTTAATTACTACATGCGTTTGTGTGTTTTGTATATCTGTATATGTACATGCTGATTATTGGAATTGTTTATATCACAGAGGCTAACAATAGTTCGTTTTGGACAAGAAAACAGTTATTGTATCACTGCTTTCAGTAGAATGAGTATATTATAGACATTCTGACCTTTTGGCTATTCATCAGAGAACTCTTTAATTGCTGTTCCCTAAGCTTAACATTTAGAAACCAATTCAAAACCTGTTGAAATCTGTGGAGAAACTTCCACTGATTAAAATGGCTGTTATGTCAGGTCATTTATATCTCTTATTACTACATCTCTTTGTTTCTTAAGAAAAACAATGGTTTTTAATACTATCAGAAATTAAGGACAAAAAAGGAACAGTGGACAGTAAGAAGGATGCATAGCTACTTCAAGTGAACTACTCTCAGAAGACCTAAAATTTGTATTTAGTGAAATTAAATGTGACTTTTTTCCCCCCCCAAGCCTAGAAGTCCTTCCGGTAAAGCTGAGGTAAAGATAAAAAAGGCATCAGGAAACCTGAAGAATACTTTAACCTTGATTCACTCAGAAAAATGCTTTTCTTTAAGCAAGTGAACATTCCCACTTGAGCCAACGGACAACTCCACGGCACATCACTGTGTTTTCTGCCTGGGTGGATGAAGGAGATAGGAATTTAGTAGTGGGTTCATGATTAGAGTCATTGTTAGAGCCATGATTAGGACCAATATCTGGTCACAGCTTAATTTATATCAGTTCTGAATTTCTACTGCCTAAACTTGAAGACTTAATCTGACATTTCACTGCTTAAAACATTCTGTTGAGGCGCTGAAAGACCAAAATTGTTATATCAATATGTTCTGAAATTGAAGAGGTGATGCGGGATGGGATTTATTTTCACTAATTTCAGATTCCTGGCCTCTAGCTTATGCTAGTCATGGAAGAGAAGGTATTCTAGGGGAATTTGTATCACCTGTAATTATTTTCCTTTTGAACAGAATGAATTATCCTTCTAGATTTACTAATTCTCTCTAAAAGTTACAAAGAACTGGCTTATTATGGTATAGTAATTTTTTAGTTATATATAATTAGTTGAGATAATGAAGCTCAACATAAATTTACACCTTTAGCAGATGTTCCAGTGGCCCAGCTGAACCTGTAGTGAACTAAAAACACATTAAGAAGTGAATTAACTTCTATGGGTATTTAATGATCTCATTTATCCATATTTTCATGCGCACAATCCCAAGTGATTGTTCAATTAAATATCTTCACTTACATTACATTTACACAATTTCTCTGTCTTCTCCTCACTAAAATCAAATATCAATGAATGCACAAATATCCAGTGAATATATGTGCAAGCATGACATTTAACATGTGTGTAAATTGATACTATTTTAAAAACATAGAGATAGACAATAAATCAATTATTCAATGACAGGGGAAAACAAACTGAAGCTGTTGATTATAGGTCTGTGATAACTCAAATGGCCATGAATGAATGCATCCTGAAGGCAGACAAAGCTTTTTGTTGAAATCAGTGCCATGAGAAAGTATGAAGCAAAACAATTAAGCAAGATAAAACTTCACCAATTGTAAATGAGTTGCAGATAATACCAAAGTAAGTACCTTGATAAATAATGGAATCATGCAATCATAGTGCTTCTATATAGTTCAATATATATAGATTTAACAATATTCTAGGTATCAAAGCCAAACTGTATGTATTTGTATTCATTGAATTACAGCTTTATGAATTACTAATTATTCCCTTTATAAACAGTTTCCTTGGCTTTAAGGTAGATTATGCATCTATTTTTAAGGTTATAATATCTTACTCCAATTTTTGTTATCGAAAAAATTATCAACTACAGTGGCTGTGCTGGCTGTGGCCCCTCCCAACATCTCGCCCAGTCCTCCCACTACTTGCTGAGGGAGCAAACTGAGAAATAGAGAAGACACTGATACTGTGCAGCAAGTTAGCCATCTGAGAAGACAAGATTTAGAACAGAACAGAAATGAGAATAAGTACAAGGGAGGACCTATAAACTCAAAATATAGAAAAAAATAACAGTAACATTCATATTTTAATTAGAGTAATTGTGATCAGAAAAGAAATATTTATATTAGTGCACTGTCTTGTAAGTTATTTCATAAAATTCTGTGTAAGCTCAAGTTAGACTGTCTCCCAGGTAATTTAGTCTGAAGTAAAATGTTACCTTCAAACAAACGGAAAACAAAATCACAAATTGTTAATCTGGTAGTACTGTAACTAGTGTCTGGATCAAATACCTCCCAGATAATTTTTAAAAAATAATGCGTATTAAATGATTGCTGTGTTTTTTAAATCATAATTTTATGCAAAATTGAAAGAAATTAACAAGGAGAGCAAATGTCACTACTGACATCAAAAGCAGAAGAGATGAGGTTCCAACCCTCAATCCTTGGATGTAAGTGTTTAATTCTCATAAAACTTTCTGATCCACACTTACGTATGTATTTTTAGTGTCTGTGAACTCAAAAAGTCTCCTAGCATTTACTAGAAATAATGGTTCTGCAATTCTATAATTTCTCTAAACAATTTCTGCCTTTGCCAGCTGCACTACAAAATTAAACTTGCCATTTATAATTCTGCAATTGGTTTAACAGTACTCAGTTTGTTTAAGTGAATGTCCAGTTGGGTGATATTTTTTATGAGAGAGTTGGTGACTTCATCAGTATTTTAGCAGGGAGAAGAAATGCGAGTTGACAGGAACAATGAGAATACTGGAATCTTTTACCTTTTTAGTTGGGGAAGAAAGGTGATCCTGCAAATCTCACTCATGAATAGTCTCATTTATTCTTACCAAATTACCCTGTTTGATAGCTTCTCCATGTGTTTTTCTGGCACAGGAATAAAATGTTCAGTGAATGTGAACTATGTAATTTTTCAATTAATTATCAGGTTGACATTTTTTTACCTGCAAGAAAACACAGTTCTATTTATCTTCATATAAGGAAATAAATATACAGCCTGTCTATCAGTCAACCTAACAAGCTATAGCCCACACCTTGACAGTACTGTCACACACCAAGTCTTTTGGGCTTTGTTTCTACCATTGCTCACAGACTTCCTTCAGGATCTCCATCTGTGCTCACCTGCAGCTGCTGCCACTCCCTTGCTGCTCAACTGCTCCCACATTTTGCTCTTCAGTGCAGAACAGGGCCACTTGTGCGTGACCTGCTGAGTTAGGCAATGAGAGAGGAACTCTGCTGAGTCTGTCTAAGTGGTGCTTTGCAGACATTTGATTATGAGCCTTATTTTTCACTCACTTGAACATGAGTGAATGGTATTGTTGCTGAACTGAATGTATGCCACAATGCAAAGAGTGTAACCTCAATATTATATTACACAGTTATCTCACATCTGTCTAGAAACAGTGCAGACAGCTTCAGGTTTAGGATTCTACACTGTTGCTGGGAGACCCTGCTAATTGCAAGTATTTTTCTCCAAATATGAGTTGTTTCTTAGTTTTGTGTGTAACAGTCCTATGGAAAAATTGATATCCCATTCTCAGAGAGAAAATTCCCAGGTACAGTTTAAATAGTGATAGAAATATTGGCTAATAACAATCTTTCTGAGGACAAGTCAATTTATAAAATCAGATTTTTTTGTGTTGTGTTGATTTTAGCTTTCAATTCCATTCAGCTGACAGAAAAAAAAAAACCATAATAAAGAAAAATTATAAGAAATATTTTCTGGCCAAAATAACTTCTTTTGTCATGTTAGCACTTTTTAATTAGTTAAAGATAATCCAGGTGGAGAAGACTGTGTGACTGCTATTTGGAGTGACATGTTTGCAAAGAAATTTAGTGCTTGTCCAGCTGGTGGTTTTATCTGTGACTGTGTGTAAAGATTTCCTGTGTTTTCTGAGTTATATTCTACAGTGTATTTTAATATGGAAGTTGATTTCCCAGATAAAGAAAATGAAATATAAAATCCAAGTAAGTTGATCATAGTAAACTCCTTGAAGCAACAGTGAAGCATATTTTTTTATCTGTTTTTTCTCAAATGGAAAACAATTAAAAGGACCTTTCTTATTTTATACTCTAACCCTTGTTCTTATTAAGCTGTAAATTTGAACAGGTGTTGTTCCCATTTTAGCTGAATTCTAATCTGTTTTATTTTGTAAATTTGTCAGAATTATCTTCTGAACTGCCTTAGATCAGCTGACTTTCTTTATCAACTAAGACCAGTAGTATCTTTAACTCTCAGAGATGAGAATGTTTATAGGGAGAGAAGGATCATTGCCTCTCTGAGATATTTTTGGAAAGGCTTAATACAGATTCTGAAGAAAAAGATGCAATTACTATCAGAGGGTACCAGGAACCTCTTCAGTCTATTCTAATGATGCTTTTCTGGTTTAGGGTCTAAGATTGCCTATTTACAGAAGAGTTTCTCCCACCATGTTTTCGAATTTTGGCAGTTCTTCATGAGAGAAAGGTGAGATTCATCTCACCAGTCAATCATTGAAAGACAAGGGAGGTGGTTTTCAGACACCATTTTCCAGGATTACTCCCCAGATAGTCCGGAGCGTTAGGCAACTTTGGTCTCCATCCCGTTGGCCTTTAAGAGCCATGAACCTCCTGCCGTGAACTGTAGAGGGCACCTTGCACCATTGCCTTGGATGACATGTAGACGCATGTCCTTTACATAGCTAAAACTGGAAAAGCTGATGCTCATCCAAGCTGCTGATAGCATTTTTGAAGATCTAATTTTATAGTGCAGCAAATTTAGCAATCTGACCTGTAACTGTACCTCTTTGCATCACCACTGCAGAAGACACCTGGTTTTGACACCCTATTTTGAATCAGCCCTACAGCTGCCAAGAGATCAATGTCAGTGTTAACTGGAATAATTCATGTGTACTCAGAAACAATGAGCTCTGCTCAGTTAGCGTATGGAACTCCCAAGTCAGTATCATTAGCTATGTATTGAATGAGAGAAGTTTCAGGGGTTCTACTTAAAGACAGGAAGGTATGATCAGTATCTTGCCAATGAAAGTCCTCAGAAAGAACTAAGCAAAAGAGACAGATGAGCCGTCTTCTGAACACTAGCCTGAATTTTATCTTCTAATTGCATGACCTAGGTAACCTACGCTTCTTTTTGTACTATTTTATCTGAGTTTTTCATATAATCTAATAATTATTGAGTTTTAAAGCCCGTGAAGTGAAAGCTGTGACATACTTATTGCTGTTTTCTCAAAGGGAAAGCTGTTTTAGGAAACAGTTGGTTTTGATATTAACACAAAAATGGTAGCCTAACATTAGCCTTTTATTTCCTACTTCTGTATTTAATCCAGTAACACATTATTGCTCAAATTGCAAAGAAGTGAATAGGAAAATAACAGAGAAAAATAAGACATTTCTCAACATAAGACCTGCATGTTTCTGTCATGTATGTTTCTTGAAGTTGAAGGACAATCTTTAGGGATCCTACTACAATGTTTTCTTTGGTTTTTTGTTTTATAATGTTTTGGGGTTTTTTAAGACCAAGGACCTTATCATCACAAAATACAGCACAGGCAGCACTACCTTTCAGCAACTTTTCTCTGCAAAGCATCTAGGTTACATGACTGCCTCTTAGGATCTTGAGTATTAATTAATACTTCACTGGCTCTTTGAAGGAATAAAGTATGGATTCCTTCCACAGTTAATGCTGTAACCAAGTTTCCTTTTAAAGTATATTATGCACTTCTGTGTCCCTGTCTGATTATGCATCATAAATGCCAGATGTTCTGGGTTTACAAAGTGGCACTGATGTGGGGATAGAAGTAGTGTTGTTCCAGTGACTTTAATTGTGCATTTCTATACTGACAGTAATGCTGGGGATTTGGTAAGTGCTTTAAATAAAACCTGTTTGGCACTGGAATACTGTAGTATGAAAGTTACCATTAGGGGAATTTTAACTGAAGTTATTGATGTAACTTCGTAGTTAACCATGGATTAGATTGTGGTTCCGCGGGCTAGAAGTGCAGCAATCAATATCCTTGAGTTTTACCACTCACAGGCCCCTAAATGCAACAGAACATAAAAGATCAAGCTTTTATTTGTAGGGAGTTTTCTTTGTTTGCTTGTTTACTTGTTTTAAGCTCTTAGTCTCTTCTGCTTTATCACTCGGGCTAGAGAGCCTGAAAAGATTCCTTTGAGGTGACTGCCTTCATTGCTGTTGTTAAGCGTGAAAGAAACTTCTGCAGAAAAGGAGGTGGGTCCCTCTGGTGACAGAGGCATCAGTGCCTAAAGTGGTAAATCAGCTAAAGAGACTTATGCTCAGGGACATTTTATGCTTGCTTCCATTTGCAGAAGCGATACTCTTGTATCACCTAGCCCCATGTTGTACAATATCTCTGTTTCTATTTCTGTGTCTTCTTTTCTCATGTCTTCCAGACTGTTGAAATTCTTGTACTAGTTTGTGCTAAAGGTCAGCTTCTTTGTTGGTAGGGATCACCCTTTTTCCCATGCGAGCTTACAGTGCTTTGCATAAAGGAATCTTAAAAATGGGTAGATGCACACAAATGTTACTGCAACAGAAGTAATAACAGCCCATTGGGTTTTATACTAAATTTCATGCTCAGTAAGATACTTAAGTCTGTAAGTGATAATTTTTTTGTTGCTGATAGGGTAAAGAATTTTCAGAAATTAGGTTTATACTATAGTGAATGAAGCATAGCCACACCCAGACTAACTCAATTACATCTGATTTAAACCAAAGATAAGGTTGTCCACAACATAGTATATAAAAAGTGGAAAAGCTCCTATGTAAGAATGACGAAAGTTTACTGTTGATTAGATGGCAAATTTCACAGTATAACTTATTTTCCCTTTGATTGTACATGACTTAATTTTTTAAGGAAAGAGGTAAATAGCTTTGATAGAGACAGTAACAACTGAAAAGTTGTTGTTTATAGTTTATTAAAGAATGTTTTTTGTTAACTCTAGAGAATGTATGGGCATTGATTCACAGAGTTGAATTTCCAGTTAGTCTTTCATTGGTAGTCAGTAAAGTCGCAATAAAATGAATTTGCTTTTCAAGCAAAAGAACAGAATAAATGTTCAGATTCTCCAGAAAAGCTATAATGCATCTCTATTTTCTGAGAAGGAAGCTTAAAAAAATCAGATAGGATTATACAAAGGATAGTAATTAGGACTTACTAAATCTGTCCTGTAGAACTATTAAAGATTCCCAGCAAAATACCAGCTATTTATTTTAAGTAAGAGAAAGCAATTACTGCTCCTTCACAGGGGCAGTTTCAGGGCTGAAGCTTATGTATTTCTTTATTGCATTCCAAGTAAACCAAGCTGAAATTAGTGTAAATATAGTGTTTGACATTTTGGTGTGACAAATTCAGACCTGCCATTGCTCCTGTCATGGAATGGGAACTAAAGGAATGGATTCCAGCTCAGATGGTGAGGACTCTGAGAGCAGATACACCTCTGCAGTGCTAGGTTATCACCTCTGCCATAGCACTGAAACCTGAAGCTTCTTAGAATGTCCTTTAGAGTACATTAGTGTTCAGAGGGATTTTGCTGGTTATGTTATGGATAACCTTAGAAATAACTTCCAGGCCTGAAATACCCATTCACATGCGCATACCCAACACTGATTCTACTAAGTTTAAGTGTTAGAAAGAAAACGCCAAGGCCATATATTGGTCCAGATGTTCCGCAGTGGTTAAACTGTACTAAACTACATTGTGTGGGAGACATCTCTGTGCAGAGTGCAGTTCTCTGTCCTTTCTCCACATTAAATTCTCTTCCTTCCCTAAGAATATTTATGTGGAAGCTCATTTTTGTTATAAGGAACTTTTTTTTCCTATTATTTGCTTTTAAGGGGTGATTTTTGTCAAAAGCAGATAGTAGCTAGTTCTTAAAAGGACACTGAAAGTTTTCAGTTGATGCCCTATTTTTAATCACTATAATTGCTCCTAACAGGATGCAACAAATCTGTTAGCTGCATTTGTTTCTGCTTCCCTGATACGGAGTAAGTTATGAGTTGTCTGGAAAATCATATGGCCAGTGGCCGGGTATGACTATATTAAAAGGGGAAGGGAAGGGGAAGTGCACTAAGAAAACATTTCTACCATAGTGACAGATTTATGAGATAGTATCTGAATGATGAATAATTACTGTAAAAAATGGCACCAGTTAAAAGCCCCAAATTGATTTAAAATCAAAACCACATTAATTTACATCTTGGGTAAACATAAGGCTTGAGGAGATTTCAGATAAGGTTGTCAAATATCGACTGTTTAAATTTTAAATAAAACATCTCAAGTACAAAAAGCCTTGATAGAAAATACAGAAATGTCACTGTCAGAACAGGAGAATCATTATGTCAAGGAGGTGAGAAATGAAGATTGTCAGGCAATATAAACTTGACAACTGTTGTTCTGACCTGGCTTGTTAATGACAGCCGGAAAATGCTGAATGCACTTAGCTGACAGAGATAAGAGGAAAGTATGTCCATGAGAAACTCAACACAAGAAATGCCCTGAACCTAACATGAATCCTAAGAGCCTTATTGTGAAGTTTATTCTCTTTGGATGCACAAGGCCTTTAACTTCTGCATGTCCACAGATTACTTAAATGTCTCTCCAATTATCTAAGAGAAACTTTGCACTGAAAAGAACAAAATTCACTCCTTGCTGCACAAAAAGGCAAATGTTTTATGCTAATACATATTGTATCTACTGATTTTCTGCTTTAAATACACTTCCTACATAACATTTTTCTCAGGGTAATGCTCTGGTTAAAGATGAGTTTGTACTTTGTGAAGAGGAACTGCCTTGTAAACTTCTCGGAGTACTTACGGAAGTTATTAAAAACATACCTACCTTTAGTTTTACTGAAATTATCTCTTTGATTTAATTATTCTGGTGTGCAAATTCTTGATTAAAAATATCTGTGAAGGGAGAAAAGAATTTGAATATAGATAAGAAAGTAGAATAAGCATATGTACAGCTATAATTTTTTTCTCCTATCTCCTACAAAAATGATGGGTTAAGCTTAATGGAGGAGTGATACTTTCAGTGGGGATGTTTACAAATGTCAAGTAGTTAGTTTTACCAGCTAATTGAAATAAAAGCTCTGGAGTAAAATGTAAATGATGAACTGAAGGATAACAATTAGCTCTTCATTGTAAGGATATTGTCTACCATTGGCTCTCTCCAAAGTCTCCAGAGTTCAAAAGAAATCATAGAGCATTCTATGTTTGAGCTATCACACAGGAAAGATTGTATTTTAATTTTTTTAAAACATAGGATTGAGAGCTGTATAATACTAAGAACAACATGGTATGGTATGGTATGGTATGGTATGGTATGGTATGGTATGGTATGGTATGGTATGGTATGGTACGGTATGGTATGAGCAAAATTTAGAGTAGAGAGCTGCATGGGAGGGTTAGATGTGCAACTCATAACGAAGTCTGTTTACAGTCTTGTTGCCTGTAAAAATTTATCCCTGGTTTCCTAAGAAGGCTTCTCCACCTAAGGAACTGCATTAGTGCTTTGAAGTGCAATAGTAAAGAACAAAGCTGAAAAGTCAAGTGTTAGGAAAAGTATAAGTCTATAAAAAAACTCAGCTAGAGAAAGTAACTATATAAAAAAAAGCACCCAAACCTCACATATTTGATGCTGTTATAAAACTGAAACTAAATGGAGGTAACATCCTGTGCAATATTATTTGAAATGTAGGCTTGAGCTTGCTTGTATACACTGTACCAGACCACACTTGTGTATCCCAGTCTGTCTTTCAGACTATTTCACCTTAAAAGACATCAGAATAGTGTAGGTAAGATTGCTGATCTGAGATCGGTGCCCTGCAAATGTTTGTGGCATTTTTATTCCAGTTACTTTGTTTCCATGGACAGAAAAACTTTTTACTGGTGATCTATATAGAAGCAACATAAAACATTAAATTGAGGAGTCTTTTTGAATCTTTTTTTAATATTTCTTTCTTTTGAGTAGGGATGTTAGAAGACCTGCTCTTTGGTAACTTCTTAAGGGGGAAATCTGGAATTCTCATTTTTGCTTGCAGTTTCAGTCAATAGTAGTGGAACTTATTTTGGTTAATTTTAATTAACTGAATTTGGGAGTCAAGTCCAAGTCAGTCTCTTCAACTCCCAGCACAACTGCTGGAGAAAGCTAGCTGCTATCAGAAGACAATTCATATTATCAAAACAGTTGCTGAAATAGTTGCACCCGTTCTGCTAATGTGCTTACATCTCTGTATTGGCAAAGATAAGTGGCTTGAGCAAGACACTTAACTTTTGCATTACAAGCAGCTTAAGGCCTATCGTGTAATATACAGTGCGTGACAGTCACTTAGGATGTATTCAGATTGTATATGAAAGATGACTGACACAGCTGTTGTGACAAGAAAACATGTAAATAGATATTTGAGTGATGTAGAGTTAATATTACTGTGGGCTTCTGCATCCAGACTCCCTATAGCAGGGTAGTTGTGATGCCTAACTTAGGACCTTCAAATAGTCAGTTTGCAACTATCTTTCTGACTAGGTTACAGAGTGTATGTATCAAGAGCTCTGAATTCCTGATCGCTTTCTCAAACAGAAAAGCCATGACAAATTCATACCAGGGAGTCAGAAAACTGCCTTTCCTGTGGTTAGAGAGAGTTATGAGTACCTTAGAGTCTGATGATTTATCATTTGTTCAGGAGCTTCTTTGTAAGTATATGATACAGCATGCAAAATGAAAAAGGCATTCCGAAGGAAAAAATAGAAGAGTCTGATAGAATTGTTTACAATAAAATATTAGGAAGTTTTCGAATCGTAACATATTGCTGAGTCAGTGTGACACGGGCCTAGTCATTTGAATTTCTTATAACTGTAAAACCAAACCAAAACCAAATGCAAATATCTGTATTTGTCTACCCTACACATGAAGCAATATATAATTTACAACAGAGTTGGTGAAAGATACCGGTATTACATTATTACATGGGTAGCTTTAAATCTACTGTTATCTCTACTGGCTTCTCTACTGGCTCTATTGGCTTTGTATCCTAGCAGTAGCTTTCCTTGTCCTGTATGTTTTCAACCTAATTCAGTAGCATATTGTATTGTCATGCTTACGTTTTTATCAGTAACCAGAAAGAATTACTTAGAACCATAGTTAGAGGAGTTGACAAAAAAATGTTTGTTTTTTATTTTTGCTTTAGAGAAAATAAGCTTATTTAGGAGTAGTAAATCCATACTATTATTCAAAACTTTCAAAGGAATTATTTTCTCTCATGTCTGATCCTCATTTTGCTGAACATATACAGCTTTGAAACTCAAAACCGCATTCTCCATAGCCAAAATTTTGCTTTTCAAGCCCACACACTTCATATGCTTCTTAATGATTCATTTGTTCCTGTGTTGCCTGTGCTGGTAATGGACCCGCCATCTGGTTCAGCACGTTAGGTCTTTGCTGCCAAATCATTCCACGTGCTTGTTGACTTGTTCTATTTCACGTGCTCTGCTCATTCCTCTTCTCCCAGCTACGCTTTCTCCTAGATTTTTGCGTCTTTCCTACATAATTTCCTGCTGTGATGAACTCGGCTGGACTCTGGCTTAGGTTATGCTTTGGTGACTGCTGTGTTACAGAGTTGCGAGTGATTAAAATTCTCAAATGGAGGAAATGACCTCTGTCAAATCCTCGGGCTATGAGTTTTGAACAGTGCAAGCATGATAACCTAGCTCTCAAGAAGTGAATAGAGTATGGCAATTGAAAGCAATATGCAACTGTAACTAACAGATACATTTGAGTTTTTTGAAAATAATGCATTATAAAATTTATAGATGTGAAATATATGTGTGGGGAGCTGTATTTTTTTTTTATTCCTTTCAAAGAAGTGTGATGGTTTGTTTCATTTATTATGCTGGATTTTTAAAGCCTGACCTTGTAAATTGCCTATAGCAGCAAATTCCTGGCTTCGTGTGGAGACATGTTACATCAGCATGTCTCTGTCTGGCAGAAGGCTACCAACTTGATTTAGTGCAGAAGGGCTCAGCATTATGAAATCTTCAAGCCAAGATTTGTGCTTTTTACCTTCTTTAATAAAGAGCAAGCATATAAATTGTCTTGAATAAATAATAATGTCAATAACTGTGAAGGATTTTCGTGAACAAATCCTGCATTTCCATTTTTAAAAATATCACATCTCCCACAATGTTGTAGGTAGTAAAAGTTTGATTGAACATGCAAATCTGAGCACACTATGTTTGGGGGAATAGATTATCTTTATATATTTTTTCTCCAATATGCCTAGCATTGTCTCTATATATTAAACATGCATTCTTTTTTCTCTCTTTATCTTTTTAATATTACACAGATTTTAAAAATAAATCTCAAATGTTCCTCTACTACATCTCATTTGCATCCATTCTTGACAGATTTCTCACTGTTTTCAGAACTGGGAATGTAATGAAAATTATATGAGTCATGAGAAACTGGAATAGAAGATAAAAGCAAAAATTACAAAGAAAACAAAAATGAGAAAACATAGAGTGAGGAGGCGAGGCATTTGGTAAGAGATATTAAAAGATATATAAAAGTGCAAACTTCATCCTAGTAAGACGCAATGGAATAGGTGAACTAAAAACATCAAAGGGTAATTCCTTGTTGCTCGTCTGCACACAGATCTGAAAGCTAAAGAAATCCTCAGCAGGCAGAGATGAATGTCTTTTCATTGATGACAAATATCTCTGTAGCTCTGTTAACAAAAGACATGGCTGCATGCTTGCTGGTATTCACCTGTGCTGGCATAGAGCAAGAAGCATGAATACCAGTGAAATGGTTTGTGCAGAAGTGGGATTAATATGAGACCCTCAGGCAGTGATGAAAATCAATGCAACTTTTCAGAAAGCTTTTTTCAAATCTTTTCCTCATACAGAATTTTTTAAAATATTGTAAAATTTTTAAAGAATTATCTAATGAAAATGAAAACTGTGAAGTATGATGCGCAGAATGATCATATACTTAAATTTATTTATGTTTTTATCTGACAAAAAATTGTGTGTCTGGAGAGCTGCTCTAATTTGTGGAAACTTTCTTAAAATCATCAATTACATACTCTAGATACAAAAATATCTCTCATTTATTCCTACAGTAAGTATCTTGCAAGAGCTGTGCCAACAGTCCCAGTGTAATGTCAGTTGTCTCTAGTTTAAAGCATGAATGTCCCTACCATCTCAAATGAAAAACCTATACAGCCTGGCATCGTGCCTCTAGTGGGGACTGAGACCAGATACCTTGCAAAGAATGTAAGAATGAAATAAACATGGAGCACATAAAAGCTTATTTTAGAGCTCTACTGAACCTCAGAATTGTGGGGTCAAAATATCAAAGAAGTATTAGGTTTGTGTTTTTAATAAATTTTCCTAGATTCCTTTTCCACAAATTCATCTGTGACTAGTGTGCACCTCAGTTGCTATGCATGTCATTGGGCTGGAGTTAGTTTCAAATGATGTTAAGAGATTTCTTGATCAACCATTACTTATTTGCGAATTTGTAAATATGTAGAGCACCAAGCAGTTTTGTATATTGGTCTGGAAAACAAAAAAGAGATTTTTTTTCCCCCAGATAGTATAATCTGGGAAAACTTATTTTCATGTAGTCCTCTGAACAATAGTAATTTGCCAATATTCTTCTGTGGACAAATTTATTAGTCAATAAATTATATCTGCTCCTTATTATGTCCTCAATATCCACTAAGAACTGTCCTTAAGATAAGGCAAAGAAAATGTTTGGATGTTCCTCAGGTCTGTTTTATTTCTATTCATTCAAAGGCCATTAAAATTCTTTTCAAAACTATAATTTTAATATTTGATAAGTTTTTCTTTTCATGGATTGATATTAATATTTTCACAAAAATAAGCCCCAAGCCATTCTTCTCTGGGGACCATTGATAATTCAAAGAGGCAATTGCCTCTTTAACCTCTTCCTATAAAATCTGATCCAAGGGAGCAGTGCAATCCTTATCTAGACCTCCAGGGAGCTGGATGTTATCCAAACAAGTCTTAATCTGGGCAACATCAATATTTGTTGTATTACAAGCTTTCTGAAAATAACATAATAAGTGAATATATCTAAGTTTTGAGGTGTTATTGTATTTTAATTATTGTGCTATTATAACATCTTAATAGTTAACTTACTTGCCATAAACTTTAAAACCAATAACAATTCAGATATATAGGTAGATCTGATCTCTTTAGGTGTATTCTTCAGAGCATGCATACTATATAGTTAATTGTTGTATTGCTTGTCTACCTCCTTTGCAACTCAGATGAATCCTACAGTGAGTGCCAAATGCAGATGTTAAATTACATTCCCTTTTCTCCATATGTGCCCTGCACTGATATTGCTAGAATGGTATCCTTGATCGGTAGGAATGACTATCTTTAGAGAAGCCATGCTGCTTAAGTGTGAAAAAACATGATGCCACTTTGCTAGGATTGTTTCCTGAATGATGTCACTACTGACCTTGACCACAGAAATCACTCCTAACAGGGTAAGTTTACATTGTTTTTGACATATTTCTATTTGTTTAATAAAAATCAAGTTAAACAAGCATGAACTATAAAACGAGACTCTTTTACTTTTTGCGCAGTGTCATGGCATAGGAGAAAGAAAGTAGATATGTCATTTTGTTCTGGATTTACTAGAGTTACTAGAACTTCTGTTCTAGTAATATTTTATTAATAAGACATCAAAGAGTTCAGTCAATGCAAATGATAGCACAGTCTCTCATTTTATTTTTAGCCTTAAAATATTATAGTAATAAAACCTGTCGTAATTAATTCCATCACTGAATCTTAGATAAAACAGACAAAAAGCCTTTAGACGAATGAGATCTTCTGGTCCTCTCTTGAGGCCTATTGTGGGGACTGCATTTGTGAAGTTAGTTTCATTTTTCATTTTTCTCAAGAAAGAAAGGTTTTCTTATAATACATTTTTCTCTGCTCTGTTGTTATTATTATTTTTTATTTATAAGCACCATGACCCAGATGAATGAATTTGGTCCAAAGAAAACAAACTGAACTTGGGCCAAAATTGTATCCATATTTCATGCAGAACTGGAACTGTTCCTTCAGTTTTTTGCTGACTTCTAACAGAAACTAAACAGGAACATTTTCAGTCACAGATGAAATAAAGTTGAAACTAAAGGGACTATGATCTAGTTTAACTTCTTGTTCAGTATTTTTCTGTCAGGTAGTGCTCAAGCTTACTTAAATGAACAAATTAGGGTTTATTTAATATATACATATACAAGACAAATCAGTGGCAAAGCTACAGCCAGTGCTATAAAAGAAGTTACTAGAAAGTCATGTGTTGTATGCTCATCACACAGCAATGACAGAGTAATTGTAAGTTCTTGCAGCAGAGAAGCACTGAGGTGGTTGAATATGAAGCAGGTAGTTTGCCTCATGCTCATCATCATGTTGGATTGTGGACTGGATTATGGGGTGGCATCCTCAGGTGGTACCACCCTGACCACTGCTGTAGAACAGCTGACAGCACTCGTCCATAGCATGGCTCACTTGAAGGCTAAGTCATTCAGTTGCCTACTTCCCCAAGCACAATTCCCACAGCTTCTTGTTACTAATATGGGAAGGCTAGCAAAATACCATTCTGGAGTGGAAACCATTAATTTGTAGGCATTTTATTATCTAAATTTTTTATTTCATAAAAATATTTCATATTCTCCTGTGACAAATTTGATATATATAGTATTGTCACCGATTGCTGGATACTGTGTTATGGAAATGAATCCAGCCCTTCAAACCCTAATGCAATAAACTGTAAGGTGTTTCTTAGGACTGGGGACTGTTATCTTTAAAGATAGATCTTTAATGGCTACTTTGCTAAGGAATCTGAAATTATCTGATCTCCTTAATACTACCTTAAACAGAGAATAAAGAAAGCTGTTTTCTTAGGAAAGTTCTGTATGAGACAAAGGCATGCTGATTAAATCCACGGGAAGAATAATACTGGCCATGATGAGAGCTTTTTAGTTTTAAAAGTAACTCTACAGATTATTTCTGTACTACTATTTCTATATTATTTCACTACTTTTCTGTGACTTATAGTAAGAGCGGAAACATCAATCACTTGACAGAATGACTACCTCTACTTTCATTTTCCTACTTCATTCCATAACATTTTGCAGATACAATACATCAACAAATCAAAACAGCCTTTGTGGTTCCCACTGTAATTCGGGGAGAGACTGCAGAAATCTGAGTTTTCTTATGCTGTTCTAATTTATACTGTCTACAATGAAGAATTTATTCCAAAGAAAGTGATGTCCAGAATAATTCCTGATTGCTACAGACTACCATGATTATGCGTAATACATGTGAAGTATTATATAGCTCTTGGGAAAAGGTGCAAGGACCTCATCTGTCATAAACTGGTCAGAGTTATAGGCATCAAAAAGTGCATATAGCACAGACAAAAAGACATTGCTAGCTTTGGAGAATCCCTTTGTATAATCTTTGTGGCAGAAGATGAATGGACTATTCACCTGAGTGAAAATTGGATGTTCATTATTTTAATCTCGAAACAGCTACATAGGTATTGCAGCAAGTACTAACACTGGAAAACATGAAAATGTAGTAAAAAGACAATTAAATAAAGTTTGGAATTGAGGAAAAGGAGCTACCCCTATGAAAAAGCAAAATCAAAACAGACATATAGATCATGAAGATTTGTTCAGGAAAAGGTTTCATGAGTTGAGGAAAAGACTGATGGTGCCTTTCAAGAGAAACTTATGCTGACAACGTGGCAGAATAGAAATGGAAGACCCAATTCATGCCATCATCTGTGCATTTAAGTGACCTTCACTTATCCTAAAGAAGAAATTAAAAGACAAGCATAACAGAGCTATGACTACAAGAGCACATTGCAAGGTTCGTGGATTTGATCATTTTATGAAAAAAAGAAAGAATAAAGGAACCATTCAATTACTTTTTGCTAAGGCAGTATGATGAATATATTGTAAAGCATTTTACTGACTACAACGGTAGAAATGTTATCAGATATGGTAGATGCCAAACAGTTTTTACCCTTGATTGATGAGCAACATGTCATGGAGCCACCTAGACAAAGAGGGCACACATCTACAAACATTTACACTTCAAGAGATCTCCTTAAACTACCAACTGAGCTGTACTTACTTTGTGTCATGGAAAAATACAATCAATTTGGTGGTAAAAATGCCACCATAGTTTACATAAATCAACTTCTAGTCCAGAGGGAAAAAGTAGACGAGCATGACCAGAAAAACATGGGGAGTGGACTGAAATGTAACTGCCTGGTTAAAGATAACTGAACAAAGGTAAAGTCCATAAAATAAAAATAATGTAACTGGAACAGAAGACAGGGTAAGATATTCAAGTGCATTGCTGTCACATGCACTGCACTGATTTAACAGATAAGAATGCGAAAAAAAATATTTGCCAGTAAGATGATCACATTTGTTCTCCATCTAAGTGATTAAACAGGTTTAAAGCATGTTTACAAAGACATAAGGGCTAAATACCTAAATACATGGACTGAGTAACTGAGGCTGTTAATTGTGGAGGCCCTATTCCTGATGCAGAAAAACAGAAATTAGATCTTCGGCAGATCCTTTAAAGGATGATATGTGATATTTTTTTCAAAAACTAAAAAGAAGTATCACACTTGTTAACACAAGCTAAATATTGCATCCTCCTGCAGAGAAGGAAATTTCATCAGTAATATGTGCATGCAAAAAGATCCTTTCTCTAAATATGCTAAAATGCACCATACACCACTTATTATAGCTGCCAAAAGGAACCTGGAGTATCACCTTTCCCAATAACACAGATTTTATTTTTCTCTATAACTTATGATTTGTAAATTGAATATAAATTTCAGTGCACTTTGCTGATTGCAGCTGCCTACTTTGAAATATTTGTCAAATTTTAATGGAGTACAGGCCAGATCTAGGAAATTAATGTATTGATTTGATTTTTAGAAAGTCTGCTTTTAGGCAATATGTGGACTGTATTAGCCAGAGTAGAAGTTCAGGAGGGCACTGATGATTTTAAACCACAACAGCAAGGATATGTTTCCCGACACCCACTCAGCCAGATAAGGAGCTTTCCAAAGTAGATTTTTTTTTTACAAATATCAGGTTAGTGATTCAGAAAAATGTGTTAGAAGACATATTTCTTCCATTTGAGACCTGAAAAATGTGAGAGTAGAGGAGTTTACACAACAGATTTATTTGAGTTCGCTCTGACCTACCTGAGAGCAATATCTGTCAGGAGGGCATAATTCAATGGGTGTGAATTTAAATGGCTTGCAGTGAAGATCAGTTTCATGGCAACAGTCAGAGGCTTGTCGAGGGGTCACATCAATAACAAACCGGAGATATTAAATCCTCTTTGTGTGGTTGTGTAACATGTGAGTGGGTGGCCATAAGTTTTATATACAATGTGTGATTCAATGTATCAGAAAACTGACTTATCTGAACACAGTCCTTCCAGGCAAAAGCTAGTGGCTGTCCTCACATTAAGAGTCACTGGAGAATAGTTTAGTTAAGGACTAAGTCAGTCCATAGGTGAAGACAGCCAGACCCTTAATTTCGCATTGTTAAAACAAATAATCTTAACTTCTGCCAGCAGTAGTTCTTTTGTTTCAAGGGAAACCAGAGGGCAAATCAACAGTGCAAGTCATTCTGTGGGTCAATTAGATATGGCTTGTCAGTTCACTAAGGGCTTGTGTTCAAGTGCCTGGAAGGATGTTGAATATAGAAGTAGCTGGAAAGGCATAACAAACTGCTTGGGGAAGAACATCTGCCACTAACTAGCTCAATTTTAGGAAAGAAGATGCTGGAGCAAGGATGTGAGAAGATCAAGGTCCCTTGGGCAGCTGAAGTCTGAACTGGATTCTCAGTGAGAACTATTAGCCAGGCAGCCTGAACATCATATTTGTTGCAGCATTAGCTGCTCAAACCTTCATTTTTTTTTGATTGCCTAAGAAGGGAAATTTTATTTTAGTTATGTTATCAATATTGTTCCTAGAGAATGTTTTTCTTTAGAGGAATTATAGTTTCTGTGCCTTTTGCTAATACTTTTAAATGTTTTATATGCATTTATATATTTGCCCCTTCACTGTACTTGCACCTTCTCTTAGTTAATTACCATCTGTAAGAATGATTAATACGACATCTATCCTCTTCTTTCAGAAGAAAATGTTAATGAAATATTAAACCAGAATGGGCCTAATGCAAATTTCAGAGGAATAGGAGAGCTCACCTAAAACAATGTTCTTCTATTTTAAATTACCTTGTATTAAACCATCTTTGAACTGCTACTCATATTACAATATGCTTCTCCAGTGTAATTTTGTTTAATTCTGTAAGTCTAATTTTGTGACACATTCTGTAAAAAGCTCTACCAAACTGAAGTTATACTCAGCTCATTTAGTTCCCTTTGTTAACTGATAATGTAATCTTATTCAAAGTCATTCAAATTTACTTTCCATTTTTATATTTCAAACATTTGCACTGGCTATTATTCTTGACTTTGTTGTTAACCTTTGAATGCTCATAGATCTTCTCTTCTAATATTTGTTTCATTATTTTATAAGGGAGAGAATTTCTCAATCTCTTCTTCGTCCGATTTTCTCTCTGCCAGATGCTTTTTCTCTCCTATAATGACTGCTCAGTGCTTTTTGCCCTTTAATGAATTCTACCTGGAGATACAGGAACCAAACCTCAGAGCAGACTTTGTGCAGCTTCACAGGCTTCAGCGAAAAGTGTTGACAAAAAAAACTCTGTCCTGTGAAGTCCTAGAATAAAGAGTCTCAAAAGATCATTCTGAGAAACAGCCTGATTTTTGACCTGGTCACAAGTATCTCTGCAATTTGATCAACAAACCATCGCAGAGAAGTGTGCCCACCCTGTCAGAGGGAGAGCCTGAGAATGGGCCTTGTACAATATGGTGAAAAAGGAGTGACTTAGTCTCTTCCAGAGACTCATTTTTGCTGTCAGTCCACACAAAAGTGCAACTTAACATCATCTTCTCCAAGGGAATATGGCATGTAATATGTTTTATACGGGTTACATATGTGTTATTTACTTAACATATACCATATGTTTTATATGATATGTAAACACATATGTTTTATAAGTAATCTGCAGATAAAATTCTCAAAGTAACCTTAATTTATTGAGGATTACACTGAATGGAAAAGTAAGCCCAGTCTTGTTTTCTTACTTGTGTTCACTTCAAGATTGTTCTTTTAGCTCAGTGCCTGAGTCTAGGACAAACTCCGTGTCCTGGGACTGCCTAGAACATGATGGAGAAAAGACAAGAATTGCATTGCCTAGAATTGCATTGCCTAGTTCTGCTTTAAATATTCATCATTCCTGAAAGTTAGTCTAGGTTTCTAAAAGTTGACGACTGTGTGATTGCATTGTTTTGTTCTTCAAAGACCTTGAGAAACTACTGAGAATAGGGAGGTTAACAGTTTCAATTTTGTTTTAATGAGATAATGCAGTCTTGAGAAGCTGCAGAGATAAGGAGTGGAATAACCAGAGAACAAATGAGAAAAAGCAGAGATGTGACAGAGAAGTAGGAGATATAAGACTCTTCACAAATGAAAGGCTCAAGGAATATGCTGTGGGAAACAAAATAAGGAACATGCAAAGGGAAAGATCTCATCTCTGTATTGCACCATTCTATTTTTGTAAATCAGTGAGAGTCATCAAAAAGCTGCATTGAGATCACTGCGTGGTTCTGAGATCGGATTATGGTAACACAAAGTCTAATGCTGTTCAGCAAGACTGGGTGAATGATTTGAAAATATGCTGAGCTGTTTCTGTATTGTTCCTCAAAGTGAAAGTCAGATCACAGGTAGAAAGAAGACTTTACAACATTTGGTTGTCCCAGGGTCACTGCAAAGAACTTTCACAAAACTTCGTCATTATCTTGTGATGAACCTGGTGACATGGAGCTCACGTCTTTGCAGACCAGATTATTGAGGAATTCTGTGGTCTTTGGATTTGCTTTCCAACTGTTTAAAATAAAGATGAAATAGCATGAGAACAATATTAATTTTGATTTTTGGAAATATTTGGGTTTGTCTGCCTGTAAAACTGCACTTTTTAATAGTGGTAATCTTATTCTGAGGTTGACATTACTTGTGACTCTGTCCAATATCTGCTTCTGAGGAAGCAAATACTGCAAAACCTTTGAATATCTCCTCTGAGAGTGCTACAAATCTACAGTAATACTAGAAGTAAGTATTAAAATAACTGGAATAGACTTAAAAAACCACAGGATGATTTCTGAGTTTATGTTTCTTAGACAGCAAATGTAATCATTATACAATCTAAAATGTTTTCATCAGTTCTTGGCACAGAGAACTGTTGTCCTGCATAATAATTTATGCTAATAAGTAAAAATATTTTCAGTGGAATTACATAATTTTACATTGTTAATGCAAAATCTATTTTTTTACTGTATATGAAAAGCTTCCGTTACTGTTTTTAACTTTACCGTGGGCAGATTTTTTCTATTTGCTCTAAGGCTGTAGATGATTACATTTTCTCAAAAGTCAATTTCTCCCTTGTAAACATTTTTTTAACACAGTTTTTTTTTTAACATGAAGTTTTGGAACAAAGTAATTTGTTCACAATGTGCAATTTTATAATGAGGGTAGAAGTCCAGCCCTAGAGGGTGGGTGATTTTGCTCTTCATGTGAAATTATGTTGAAAATATCCACCAGTTGGTGCTAAGTATCCTGTTCCAAAGGCAAAATGTTTGGTTTTATGATCCTGCTGTTTAAGTCAAGTCTGATGGAGATGATTTAATAGAAGCAGACAGAGGGAGAAAGGGAAACTGCTTAATTGTCTTTTCATTTTGATTGCAGTACTGTAGCAAAGGGCCCTCTAGCACACATTGTTTTGTCTCTTTAGGCAAGTGCAGCTGTGAACTGGGCTCCCAGATCCAACTGGAACTGAAATGTGAATGGGAGAAAAAGGTAGGAATTGTTTTGCCCTGGCTTGGCTTTCTGATCTGCAGCTTCTGCTGCCTGACTCTCCATGGCTCCAGAGGCCCTGACTCTCTGTGACACTGCCAGCCTTCCTAGGGACTTTAAAAGCTTCTCTCCAGCTGTTGCAGCTGTGCGTTTCTGTATCACAATGATTTCAAGTCTGGCAAAAAAATTGACCGATTTGGAAACTGGATTTTTTGATGTATGGGAGCAATCGCCTGGAAAGTTAATTTGTCATTGATGGTATTTGTTATCTGTTGCAAGTTGTGCAGAACTGAAAACAGATTAGGTTTGCATTTTGTTAGGAAGATACCTTAAATAAGTCATTGGAGTGTTGATTTACAAAAGCATGAATTGTGTTAACTCTTAACTTGGAAAGACAAAATTAAGGTACTTCTCTGATAAATAAAACAAAATAACCCAGCAATTATAGAAATTTCAGGAGAAGGAAACAAATTTAAACGTGCTAAATTAATAAAAAATGAAGAATTCACATGGAGAAAATACAAAAGAGATAACAGGAATATGTGGTTAAGGCTGAGTGAAATTAGTCCAGAAAGCAGATTTGCTGAAAATACACAGCTGATATAGATAGTAGCTGTTCACCAGTGTGAATCCAGGAACAGTTAAGTCCATGAAAAACAGTCAGACAAATATGTGAACTACTTGTTTCAAAATCAATCTAAGATGTAAAAGTGAAAAAAAACTGTTAAGGAATCATATACATAGTAAGTTCTGTGTTTAACAGAAAGATGTATGAGTGTCTTGGGAAACTAAAAATAAAGATGGATTTGGGGGGTTTTGTTGGCTTAATTTTTACTGAAAAAAAATGAAGCAACATTTTTTCAGTCAACTGGGGAAAGATTTTTCTTTTCCTTAGTTTTAAGTTGAACAACCCGCCTGAAAGTCCTCTATTCTTATCACTCTTTTTGCTTTAGAAAGGACTTTTCTACCACAAAAGCATGTTCTGCTGCTCCTTTTTCTGCTCCAGCTTCCTTTATCTCTTCGAATCCCTTCCAGTGAGTTCCTCTTATTCTGATAATTCTCAGTGATCTCCTCCAGTGATCAAAGTCTCCCATCTGGTGATCTGTTGCTTAGTTACCTCCTCCTAGAATGCAACTTTGAAGACCAGTCTTGCTTTGGCAAATCCACAGGTATCTTGCGTTTCATGGCAGCTGGATTTGAATAGATGATCATTAAAGATTAGTAACCCTCATTGCACAGCATTTCCACAGAATGCAAAGTCTTTCTTGTCACCTCCTCTGGAATTATCCCTTTATGGACATAGTTAGTACGGAATGTGGTTAAATCCTATATTCAAAGTATTTTTGAAGTCTGCCTCACATTTACAAAGTCAATTTCTAAATGAAATGGAAGGAATAATTTCTAGATTCACAGCCTCCACAAATAGTCATTTAAATTTATATTAAAAGCCCTTCTATACGAGGATTAAGACTTGAAATCTTTTCCTCTGTGTTTTCACTTCCACTTTCTAAACAAATTTGGTATTTAATATGGAGGATTTGTAGCAATACAGAATTGTTGAATTCTTAAAAAAGTAAGGAAAGAAATAATCTCTACATCGTATAGAAACACAGCTGCAATTTGTGGGGTTTTTGTGTTTTTATTTAAATTTGCTTATTCTGGATGCAGGATTTAATACTTTCAACACAATATGTTAAGACACTATGCTTTGGTGATAAAATGTGTTGTTCCATGTCTACCACAGATGACAACCAATCACTGGAGATGTTTTATGGCTTTGTTCCCAAAGGAAAAAAAAATGACACTTCAAGCAGGCTATTCTATCCCCACAGTAATAAATTAAAAATAAGGAAAATATTTTACAATTCTAGTACTCGAGAGAGGTTTTTCTCCTTTAATCTGCTGGAACTATTCCTTGCAGATTAGTTTTGTAGAAGATGCTGATATTGTGATTTTTTTTTTCTTTACAGATATTTTCTGTCATCAGCATTGTCCTCTCAACCTCTATCTGAGTTAGTAATCCGTTGCTTCAGATGCCACTCTTGCTCTCTATAAAAGACTTCCAAGGGAGGAATTGGGACTGTACCTATACTTCACAGCAATTTTATTTGCCTTTCAGCAGTATTGACCAGTTGGCAGAAAACTGAAGTGTATGTGCACTGTGGGAGAAGTACATGAGGAGAATGCACTTGAAGGTAGTCTCGTATCTATGTGTTATTAGTTCAAATGCAGCAGCATCAAAATTAACCTACTTACCCAGAAAAAGGAAAATACATTCTCTTCATTGGAAAAGCAAGTATTAATCAAAAATTCAGTCCCTGAACACCTGGTGAAAATGAAAGTGATCCTTAAACTTGAACATATCATCCATGCTCTGCCTCAAAATTGCAGAGCAAGAGAGTTTTGAGTGGCTCAGTAGAGCTGATTCAAGTGCACAAATAACTTTGAACAGGTTTGCCTTTACCTTGATGACTCTAGAATTGAGAAAATCATAGGAGATCTACAATGAATGCCCAGGAAAAACTGTTCTGGGCACATGTGGACTAGCTGTACAGCACTTCACAATTATTTTCCTTTTAAAAAACAATGTGTGTAACAGAGTAGTGCAATGGAAATTTTATTCCGTCTTTGTTCCCTGACATTATTTTCATGACTTTTGGAAATATGCTGTGGGACACTCATCACCATTTTTATCTCTTATGAACTTCCACATTGTCATTATTGACGTTTTTGATGAACGCTGATGGGTGTACAGGACCCAGGAAAAAGTAATTTGGCATTCAGATCTGAACACTGAGTGTGTTTCTTGGATTGTATTTGATCCAAACCATACCAAAAGAGCTCCTATTTTTTTCTTGTTAAGCATCTTCCCTGTTAAAAAAGAAAAAAAATAATTCCATTCTCTGAAATGATTTTATTTCCTGAAAACAATGAGATCTTTCCATGAATTTATATAAGTGACCCTGTATTTATGTTGCATACTATCCAACTTGTATTTAAAATACTTTTCCATTGCTGTGAGGGAGAGATACAGTGTCTGTTAGGTTATGTGATAAAAGCTCCTCAGCTCACCTCAGAAAGGATGCAGAGACAAGGAGAGGGGATACCCAATACCTTGCTCTGGCTGATCCCAGGCCCATCACAGAAGCCATCAGCCCATCAAAGGCCAATCTGAACCATCCCAGGGAAGCTGAGAGGCCCAAGGTGGGCAGAAACTCCAATTAGGGACTCAAAGATAACTTGCTGTCTGGGCCTCTCCAGGCCTACTCCAGCAGATCCTCAGCTCCGTGAAACCATCAGATGTGAAATCATCAGGATGAGTCAACAGAAGTGATCTCTGGAGCACCTTTTGTCCTGAGGGAGATCACGGCCTAGGGGTCTGGGACACAGTATAGGATGTTGGAGAAGAGCATTTTGGGATTGCACAGGATGCTTTGCAGGATATTTAGGGGAGGTAGCAGAGGCAGGGAAAGGGATGGATCAGGAAAGTTGGGGAGGGAATGTTTATAAGGGCATGTAACAATAGGATGAGGGGCAGTAGTTTTACTAGGGCATGGTAGATTTAGAACAGACATTAGAAGACTTCTTTCCAATTAGGGTGGTGAAACACTGGAACAGGTGGTCCAGGTTGTTCAGAGAGGCCCCATCCCTGGAGACATTCAAGGTCAGGCTTGATGGAGCTCTGAGCAACATGGTCTAGTTAGACATGTCCCTGCTCACTGCAGGGGAGTTGGACTAAATGACCTTTAAATGTCCCTTCCAGCCTAATGCACTCTATGATTCTATGATGATTCTATGATTGATTCTATGATTCTATGATTCCATGATTCTATGCTTTCAGACCTATTAAATATATGCCATTTAGTATGAGATTGAGTGTAGACATCTCAAGGACTGTGTATCTAGCTTCTCAGTACGTCTAGCCCTCTGGTTACAGTCACTGAAGAGGCAATGGTATCATGTCATGAAGGGTCTGCCTAAGGTAGATGGATTGACTCACCCTAAAGGGACTTGTTTCATTGACTAGAGAGGGCTCTGAAATCATAATCTGAGACTAGAGTTGTCTAGAGTTACATGAATTTAATACTTAGTAACCTGAAGTTATATATGACATTTTGATGTTATAATGAGTAATTTGAAATTATTGGACAGATCTTCTCTTTTGTGTTTGCAGAGAGAATAAGCTCACATCTGGTTAAAATGAAGCCAATTGGTCCTTCTCATTTTGTTCTTGTCTCACAAATGTCTTGTCCCTGACAATAAATCTTTATTAAAGAGAGAAGTGAGAAATGAGACTGTGAAAAGCTAAGAGAAAGGCCACATTCTTGTAACCTCTTCCCTTCCCTTATTCATATATACACAAAAAAAACCCCTAAATGGGTTATGTTAATTTTCTAAATTTCTGCTTTCCTGCAGAGACTGTTACTTCTATTTTGAGAAATATAATACTATGGCCAGCCAGAGACAGTGCTTTTGTATATAAAATCTGTATGAGGATTCAAAGACCACATTTGATGATGCATTGATTTCAGTTTGCCTAGTAGAAATGTAAATTTAACATTGCTGGAGATTCTAAGGTCAAAAAGTCCTTGGAGCACAGAATTTCAATGTTTAAACCCTCTTATAAACTCGAGTTGTCTAGACAATCGGAGAGAATATTAATTATAATGTCTAAATTAGGATTGCTCCTTAGGTGTTGTAGCTGTGTAGTTTAGACACTTGCTGTAAGAATAAGATTCTGAAAACCCTGAATTGGAAGTAACCTGATTAATTTACCACCTTCAGTAATTTAAGCACAGTAGTTGTTATATTGTTTACATTGTATCTCATAGTCTTGATAGTCTAAAGAATTTATCTTCAAAGAAGAATCCATCATGATTGCATGAAAATTTTGAGCTCGTATGCTACACACTGTCTTGCTCTGACATTGCTAAGAAAATAGATTTTTACTAGGCAAAAAACACTTGGTCATGTTTTCCTCTAAAGCAGATGGTTTGTGCGTAGATCTATCACTCATTCTTAATAATTTTGACAGCCTTTTACAGTCAGCACTTGGAGTTTTGTTGCCTCTGTAAAGGTAGGAAAACATAAGAAAGACCTTTTGTGGACTCCTTATCCCCTCTCACAGTCTCAGTTTCAGGTTGACTGTTTGGTATCTTTCTTTTGTTTTCCTTTTATTGGCCAGCTACTGACTACTTCATTTCAAAAACTATAATTTCACTGCTTTACTTAATACATTACCAGAGGAAAACTTTCATTTTGATGTGTTAGACAGTCTTAATCAAGTGAATAATCTTTCCAAATCTATTTTCTCCCATGCTGCAATTTGTTAGTTGCTGATACTGTAATCTATGGCTCATCATTGGATAGGATATTATCTCCATATAAGTTTCTAAGGTAGGCAGAACAAATCACTATCCTAGACTACTTGTGTATCTCTGTTGACTATAGAGATGAGAATATGATACTAGAGTAAAAAATCCAACTTTTTGACAGCTAGTAGAAAGGATAGTGAAAACTATCCCACTCTGAGCTGTTTAGGCTTTCTCCACTGGAAATACATAGTCACCTTTAAGTCTTCAGAAGAAAATTTTCTCCACCTATCATGAAGTTTTTTAGGATAGGACGAAACATCTTCATCAGATATTCATAACCTTAATTTAGATCAGATATCTAACTTTTAGATGACTGAAGTTAGATGAAATGAGTCCCACCAAAGCATATCTACCTTTGCTGAAAGGGTCTGTGAGTGAACCAAGCTTCACACATTAATTCTTCATATTTAGTTAGCTTTATTTTTTCTCTTGTAACATGCTATTAATGGTTTTTAGTGTAACTTTCATAGATGTTACTTTAGTGTAGATTAGATCACAATCGCATTCAACAGTAATAGCGAAATGTGGGGAAAATAAAACTCTCAAGTGGCTTGAATATTTGAAGACCATAAAAACACTTTACAAGTGAGAAAGCCATCATAGCTGGTGCTATTGCTTAAAGAGAGCACTGCAATTTGTCCACGGAACTGATTACAGAAAATAAATTTTGTTCCAAAAGATGTGCCAGGACCCAAACACAGAAATATAAAGAAGTCTGCATTGTGCTGGTGCAAGTATGGCCAAGGTATGTGTCAGTAAAACCATAGATTGTAAATTCTATTCTAAACCTTATTATGATGCAGAAAACTCTAAGAAGTTAGAGCTATTACTCTTGATGGTGTCTGACTTCCAATATTTCCAGCAAACACTAAAAGTTAGATAACTTTTACAGGTTCCAGAAGAGCAGAGCATACGCTTTTATAACTGCTCTGCTTTCTATAAACTGTGTATGTTCATGATAAAGAATCTGTAATTTCAAGTATCTACAGAAGGATAACACTGATATTCATGCTAGTTACTATACTAGGATTTATTCTCAGCAAAATGTACAATCCTGTGCAATTTTACACAAAAACTGTGCATCTGTAAAACACAAAACACACCAACCTCATCAGTTTCTACATATTTTACCCTAATAGATGCCCAGTAAATGTGTTTACAAGAGAATGACTGAATGAAACAAGGTAGTCATGCGAGAGTTTTGAATAATGGCGATTTCAATGTTCAGAAGTATAATTCTGGAGTTCAATTCAGGGTCTTCTATAGAAAGTCTGATGATTATCCTGCTATATTCAGCATTGGTGTGGCCTCACTTTGAGTACTGTGTGCAGTCCTGGGTCCCACAATTTCAGAAGGATGTGAAAAACAAATGTTTTATTTTCTTTTTCTTCTACATACAGCCTTACTTTTCCTTTATTAAATTCCCATTTTCATGATGCATAGGGGTTTTTTCCATCTTATTTTCTCCCCTCCCTGTCCTGCTGAGGAATGGAGTGATAGAGTAGCTTGGTGAGCACTTGGTGTCCACCCAAAGTCAGTACACCACAGTCCTTTTTTGGCATCCAGTGTAGCATGAAGAATTTGAGATGCGGATAGCAATTGAAAGAGGTATTGCACCAAATATAGACTGAATAATGTTAAAGAGTGAAATTTTGGTTGTGTAATTGTGGTGAAGGGACAAGGGGCGGATTGTGTGTAACTTGTCCACTTTTGTTCAGTATTGTGATGACATTATTTTGATTTTGGTGTGGGGAATCTTTTTAATTTTTTGTTGATGGGACTGAAGTTTGTGAAGATTGTATGACGAATGTGTATTGTAATGACAATTCTGAAATATATGATTCTGAGAGGCGAGAGGTGGAATGTATTGCATTTCAGTGGCAAGCTTTTGGTAACAGGGGACCTACAGGTGTCACTTCTATGAGAAGTTACTAGAAGCTTCTCCCATGCCAAATACAGCCAATGCCAACTGACTCCAAGATGGACGCATCACTGGTCAAGGATGAGAAAATTAGCAGTGGTAGCAACTCTATGGTAACACATTTAAGAAGAAAATTGCTGTACAACAGCAGCTGGTCAGAAGAGTAAGCATTTGTGAGTGAAACAACCCTACAGGCAGAGATTCCCCTGCAGTTTATGGTGAAGACCACGGTGAGGCAGGCTGTCCCCCCGTGGCCTGCACAGCCACAGTAGAGCAGATATCCACCTGTAGCCCATAGAGAACCTGACACTGGAAGAGAATGGGGAAGGACATGGGAAGAATGTGAGGAGTCCTCCCACCAAGGAGGAATTTTTGACAGAGAGAACATGTGATGAATTGACCACAATCACCATTTCCCATCTCCCTATGCCACTCAGGGGGAGGAGATAGAGAAATCAGGAGTGAAGTTGGGCCTGGGAAGAAGGGAGGAGTGGGGACAAAGTTTTTTTAAGGTTTGTTTTTATTTCTTGTCATCCTACTCTGATTTGGTTGGTAATAAATTAAACTAATTTCCTCAAGTCGAGTCTGTTTTTTCCCATAATGATAATTGGTGAATGATCTTTTCCTGTTCTTATCTTGACCCGTGAGCCTTCTGCTAAATTTTATCTCCCCTGTCCACCTGAGGAGGGGAGTGATGCAGTGGCTTTATTGGGCATCTGGTGTAGAGCTAGGCCCAACCCATCAAAGACTGGAAGGAATATCCCATGAAGAGTAACTAAGGACTCTGGATTTGTCTAGTCTGGAAAAAAGGAGGCTGAGGAGTTAGCCCATTTCTCTCTGCAAATTCTTGAGGAGGGGAAGGGGAGAAGGAGGTGCTGGTCTCTTCTCTTTGGTATTTAATGACAGTAAGAGTAGAAATGCAAAGTTGCATCAGGGGAGGATCAGTCTGGGTATTAGAAATCATTTATTTACGAAGAGAGTGGTTAAACACTGGATCAGGCTTCCTAGAGAGGTGGTCGATGTTTTATGTCTCTCAGTGTTTAAAAGACATTTAGACAATGCCCTTACTAATATGCTTTAACTTTTGATCAACCCTGAAATGGTCATACAGTTAGACTAATGATCACTGTAGATCTCTTCCAATTGGAACTATTCTATTCTATTCTATTCTATTCTATTCTATTCTATTCTGTTCTGTTCTGTTCTGTTCTGTTCTATTCTATTCTATTCTATTCTTCTATTCTATTTTATGCTATGCTATGCTATGCTATGCTATTCTATGCTATTCTATGCTATGCTATTCTATGCTATTCTATGCTATTCCATGCCATGCCATGCCATGCCATTCATGATATAATTACACATTAGCATAATCATATTAATAAAATTACATAAAATTCAAGAAATCAAATAATCTCCTATTCGAGGAATACTTAATAATAATTTCTATGTTAATTGTCATAAATATACCAAACACCTCTCTGATGCATGGCTTGAAAGATTTTCTTAAAGCTTTTTATCTATCATATATATATATATATCTCAACTTGGTGCAGAGATATTTAGCAAAATGCAGTGGTCAAAGTGATTCACAAGGTCAGATTCAATGTTTATAATAATTTAATCTGACCTTAAAAAAAGTAAAATTTAAATTTTACGAATAGCTTTATTGTAATTTATAGTACATAGGAAATGTTCATCCTACATTTACTACAATCTTGGCAGTCTCTCTTTAAAAGTATACAAGATACACTTAAATAATCCAGCTTCTTCAATAACTTCCCAAACAGCAATTCTAAGAAAAAACCACTCATTCCCTTGAAGTGATATATTAGTTTAAATATTTTTATTTTTTACTTTTTCACATTGGAATGATGCTAGTTTTGATACCCACCTTTGGAGGGCAGTAATGTTTTGTCACACAATAAATAATCGATGTATGAAAGAATTTAGATTCATGTAGTATTAGCTATATTACAGTCTATTGTATTCAGATTCATATACCATTGCTAGGTCATGTGAACATCTTCAAGATTTTCAGTTAGTGAGGTGATGTAATAACTGTCTTTAAGTAATGACCTGAGTGCCTCATTCAATCTTGTGCTATTCTGGTTTTTGTTGAAGGTACTAGATTCTGTCAGAATACCAACATAGTATATTATTTTTTGCTGATTATCTCTGAGCTCACAAGCAAGTGAATGGCTTTTCCACTTAAGACTACTTTTATACATTAGAAACACTCTCCATTTATCAAGTTAATCAAAAATCTGATACAAATCTTTTGTTGTGCATGACAACCATTCTGCTGCCTTTGCCATTTTTCTGCATGCCTCAGCTCTGTACTGGTACTTCAGTAATTTACTTTGTTAATGAAATCCTTTCTCAGGCTGAACATACATAAAGCATCTATGTAAATATTTTATGAACAATAAAATACAAATGATCTTGGGAAATATTTAGCTACTGGCTCAGTGTATGTCTTAGGAAAAAAAAAAGTAGTAAATAGTTAACCGGTATGTGTAAAAAGGATGAATGTTTAAGTTGGCTTTTTGTCAAGTAGTTTCTAGAATGGGTTCACAAAATCTACAATTCATAAATGTATTTCTGTAATCTTTCTTGTAAGGTTATTTATTCCAAGCATGTAAATACTTATCCTGCTAACCTCTTCCTCTCTATGAAATGAACTATGATTATAAATTAAAAAGAATGATTTTCCTCTAAGGTGTTTCACCTTTGAATATACATACATAGATACCGACTCAGGTACTCAAAGACTGACACAAACAAATTATTCCTCATCTCAAAGTAGCATTAATATACACATCTCAAGCTATTAAAGTATGTACAAAAGAAAATTTCTATTGTCTCTTCTTATGCATCACAAGAAAATCTTCCATGGGGGGAATAATAAATACGTAAGCAAAGAAACTTGGCATAACTGATATTTATTGAACTTGATGCTTTTCTTTTCCATGTTCTGAACATTGAAATCACTGCTTAGTTAGACTAGATGGAGCAGGTGAAAGGAAAACAAAGTAGTATTTCTCTTAATACTACTATTATATACACTTTGTGGTTGCTGGTTGCATATGTACTTCTTTAATGGAGAAAAAAATGTATACTTATTAACCTTTAATGAGATAACAAAAGTACCCAAAACAATCTAGTTGTGGTCGTACATACTTGAGAAAAAGCTAGTCTGTCAAGAAAAAGGGACAGCAGGCAGACTCAGGCAGACAGATGAGAGAGAGAAGGAAATAGGGAGGTGATATAAGATCAGTAGCCTAAGCATTTTGCAGTAAGGATGGCAAGGGACAAACTTGGAGAGTAGCTTTACCATGAGGCAAGTGTGCAGATGTTTGTGCTGAGCTTTTTCCAAGTGAAAGACACGCAGAAGATGCCTGAGGGTGCATTTTTTTCTAAAATGTAGAGAGTGATGGAGACTGGAGTCACTGTCTGAGGAAAGTGGGGAGTCAGCCAGACAGCTGATGGTAGCTGATATAGCTTGATCTTTTCAATCCACCAAAGGGAAAATTAATGGAACCACATATATATGTGTATGTGTGCGTGTGTGTGTGTGTGCATGTGTGTGTACTTTTATATATATATATATATATGCATATATATACATAGAATTAAGTTTTGGAAGTAAACTTACAGAGAAAATCGTAGAGAAGCTCAATGCCTTTGGGCTGAAAATGTACACACTCAGGCCAGAAATATAAAGAATTTTTTTAACTGTGAAAAGAATTACTGACCTATATTTGATTATAGGCTCTGCCAAAGACTGAAATCCAGTTAAGAATTTATCTGTGTAGACATAAAGATGTTCTTTCCACCTGTTGCCCAGAGTCTGTAAGGCAAATGATTAATTTGGTAGACAGCCACTGAATGATATGATGTGTTAGTTTAAAGATGAGCTGGATGCATTGTGGACTAAATTGCACTAGTAAAGTCCATTCTTAGCTTTGGTACAAACTCATGTTAATGTAGCTATAGAGTTTTGGGTTGAAAACTGTCTGGTATTTAACAGCTTGGGAAATGAGCCGAATGAATATCTAACTTCCCATGTACATGTATCCTTGGAGAAATGCTATGATGAAAACGTAGATGTCATCAATGGCCGACCAGAATAAGTGGATGAAATTCCTTGAGTTGTTCCATTTAGTAGAGAAGCCCACATTAGCATCCTGTAAAATCTATTACTCTAAGTAGAAACATGAAAAATAAAAGAGATCAAATAATGAGGAATGGGTGAAATGTCATTATTTGAATGGCTACATCTGCTATTTGATACAGTATTTGAAGTTATTTCCACCAGCAGAATAATCACTATACCTTGCCCTAGTTGCCTGTTTGTTTCAGTCTTGCCATGTTGTGATTTGTGTCTGCATGGAAATTCGGAAATCTGTCATTGCCACAGTTTGACAGCATGTGACAAAATGCAATGTCATAAATTATTTATCCCTTATTTTTTATTCTTAGATCCATCAAATTTATGAACATTGCTCTCTATAAATTTTAATTAATTTATTGGTTTAAATGCATTCCTCCAGATTTTTTTTTAGGACTGAAAGAATGAAGATTACATAAAACTGAAGTAACTCTCTCTGGAGAAGTTGGACAAATGGGCAGAGAGTATTATAATGAAATTTAGCTGAGTTAAGTATAATTCTTCATGGAATCTACTAAAGTTTGTGAATATAATTCATACTGCTATTTTCTGCTTTATTTCACCTTTGATGTTATTAAATCAATCCTTATTTACCTTTATTGGAACAGGTACTGATATACTTATTTTAAAGTAGTTTAAACAAGGTTTGTGGTTTTATTTTAATGATACTAGGTAGGGACTCCCATGTAAGCTATTGAAGACCTGCTAGTATTTCTAGGGTTTATAAAGAAAGTGCTGCTTATGGCCACCAGGGGTTTTACAGGAATTTCACTGAATGCTTTGAAAATGCAAGGGACGTTTTAAAATAGAGATGAAATCTTTGAATGCTTGCTTTTTGTTTATACTAAAATTGGCCAACATGAAAATCTTCATGAAAGCCAAAACCTATTTATTTTATTTTGGTTTGTTGGTTTTTTTTCCCAGTAAAGTGGTGAGAAGCTTTTTATGCATTTTGTATGTAAGTCTCCATAGTAGATGAATGTCTTTATAGCTAATGGAGTGAAGATCCAGCAAGAGAAATACTGGGATAATTCCTGTTTTCATGTTTTAACCTGAAGTTCTAATTAAGGTATGTTTGGGGTAATTGAATCCCTTAAAACAAGGGCATATGGAATAAATGACTATTCAAGAAATGTGCCACTGTCTTGTACTCTAGTTGCTGGGAAGTGTTTTAAAGATAAGAATTGTAGGCAGAGATTTCCATTTGTTTTTGTGGGTACTCTAAGGCCTATGGAGATTTAAGGACAACGTCTGGTTTGAGCACCAGTTGCTGGTTTTATTGGCGTCAGAGGTTTAGGGCTGGTCTGGCCATTAAATGAAAGACAGAAGCACTCTAATAACACCTCTCCTTCATAAGTGGAAGGGAAAAGGGAATAAGGCAGAGACTTACGGACTGGAAAATACAACAGCTTTAATGAAACGATAATAGTACTAATAAGAAAATAATGAAATATATATCAATATATATAAGATCAATGTGGAATCCAAATCCTCCTCCCATCGATGCTGTAGAGCAGGCAGGCATTAAGGAAATCCCAGACTCAGCAACAGAGGGGAACTGCATAGAGGAGTGGAATTCTAAAGCTCGGGATCAGAATTGAGGGCAGAAGATTGGATGGAGTCCTCCTCAGATCCTGGCAATAGAAGAAGAAGGCTTAACCCCTGTGATCTCTCAGCTTTGTACTGAATATGATGAATATGGAAGGGAATACTTCATTGGTTAGTTTTGGGTCACCTGTTCTCTCTGCTCTTTCCCACAGGTGCAACATTTTTACTTGCTTACAACCCTTTTACTTCCTGGCACCCCACCGTGTTACACAAAATCCAGCAGTGACCTTGGGCACTACAGGAGCAAATATAAACAAGAGACTTTCTATGTATCAAACCCCGACAGTAACTATAACCATTAGGTGTCATCACTTCTAGTAGCAGACACTGTCTGCAAAAACATACTGTTAACTTCAGAAAGTGCAATCTCTTAGAAGATACTGAGCTGAAAAATAAAATCACTGAACTGAACTGGTTCTGGTTTAGCTCAAACCAGGACAGTTGGTGTGTTGGGTTTGCCTGGTCAGATTTCAGTATCAGGGATGCTGTAGGGGCGGCTTCTGCAAGAAGCTGCTAGAAGCTTCCCATAGGTATGATAGAGCCAATGCCAGTCAGCTCCAAAGATGAACCCACTGCTGGCCAAGGCTGAGCCTATCAGTGATGGTATAATAGGAATGCTTCTGTGAAAAAATACTGAAGAAACGGGGAAAAAAAAACCTGCACCACACAACTGGCAGAGAGATAGAGGAGTGATAACGTGTGAAGACACCAAGGTCGGTGAAGAAGTAGGGCAAGGATGTGCTCCAGATTTCCCTAGGTCATGGTGAATACCATGGTGAAGCAGGCTGTCATCCTGCAGTCCATGGAGGTGACAGGGTGTCGATGCCTGCCAGCGGCCCGTGGAAGATCCCATGCTGGAGTGGGTGGATGCCTGAAGGAGGCTGTGACCTCATGGGAAGCCCGCACTGGAGCAGGTTGCTTCCAGAACCTGTAGCTTGTGGAGAGAGAGAAGCCCACGATGGAGTAGGTTGGCTGGAGGGACTTTTGTGACACCGCAGGGAACTTGCGCTGGAGCAGTTTCCCTGAAGGACTGCACCCTATGAAGAGGACTCAAGTTGGAGTAGTTTCTTAAGAACTCTCTCTCGTGAGAAGACTCATCTTGGAGAAAGTGTGAGAAGATTGCCTTCTGTGAGAGGGACCCCACAATGGCCCAGGAGAAAAGTGAGGAGTCCTCACCCGGAGGAAGAAGCAGTGGAGACAACATCAGACGAAGTGACAGCAACCCCCATTCTTTGTTCCCCTGCTCTGCTTAGGGGATAAATCTGGATTGATGTTAAGCCCGGGAAGAAGAGAGGGGTGAGGGGAAAGTGTTATTTTAAGATCTACTTTTATTTCTCATTACTTATCTCTATTTTGATTGTTAAATAAATTTAACTAATTTGCCCAAAATCAAGTCTGTTTTTGCCCAGGATGGTAGTTGCAGGTGATCTCTTCATCCTTATCTCAAACCATGGACCCTTCATTATATTTTCTCCCCCCATCTAGCTGAGAACGGAGAGTAATAGAGCGCCTGTGGTGGACACTTGGCCACCAGCCAGGGTCAAACCACTACAGCTGGTCTGAGAATTCTTTCCTTCACTTACCACGGTAGTCCTGTAGTCCAACAAGGTAGAAAAAATGAAAATTCAAAGTTGCTGGACAACATCCGACTGTGTTCTTCAGGTGTCTGCTTGTTTATTGTCTCTTGCTTTGCCTCCCGCACCTCATGACTATGGAAGAAGTAGGTCGTGGAAAATGAAACAACTTGAGGAGGATAGTTTACCATCCCTCCACTGGAGATATTTTGACCATTTTCATTACTGAGTTGTGTATAAAGAAGTTTAATTCTGAATTCAAAAAGTTTCCCAGTTAGGTTTTGGGAAGAATTAAGTTCTTTTAAATCTTCCTCATGATATTTTTTTCTTATTAATGACCTGATACAAAGCATACTACTTTCTTTATTTGAATCAGGACTTAAGCTGCCTTATGACAGCCCTGCTAATATTAATAACTTACAGTTATGCTCCATTTTTTAGCAGAGAACACATTGCTAATTGTGTGGACCAAAGGAAAAAAATGAACATGTTTAGTCTAGCAACGAAGGGCATTCAGTTGAGGGAACAAGGAATATTGAGCCTCTTTTTTAATGTTCAATCAATTTTTGAGTATTTCAGTGTCAAGAATTCCAGCTTTTCTTAATGTTACTTTATTGGTTCTGGAGGAGATGCAGCTAATATTCCTCATAGCAGCCTATATATTTCTGTGCTTTGGATTTTGGCTAAAACCATGTTAATAAGAAACCAAAATTTTGGCTATTCTGAACAGTGCTTGCACAGAGTCAAGTCTTACTCTTTCTCCCACTCTACCCATTCTTCCCTCCAAGTAGGCTGAGGGTGGCCAAGGAGCTGGGAAGTGACACAGCTGGGACAGCTGACTCAACTCATCTAAAGGGATATTCCTGTGATATAATGTTACACTCAGTAATAAGCTTCACTTCTTTCTTTTGTGTCCAATGAAAATTTAAATGCGCTATGCAAAAAAGGAACAAATTCAAGGTAAGTGTTTGGCGACTCAGTTCCTGCTTGCTACAGTTTGCCTGAAAAATAAGACAGCTAAGCTTGAACACCTTAAGGTAAGAGAAATTGTATTCAGTTCTTCTACAAACTGTAGCAGTTTTCGATGAGAGAGGACAGAAGATGATAGAGTTAGATGAACTAAAATAAAGAAATGGAGAAATATAAGTATTATCTTAGATTTTTAATCTAAGAGAATGAAAAGCAGAAAGGCTTATTTCCAAAACTTGAGAATATGAATTCTGAATGGAAAGAGACATTTCCAGTGACAGCTAATAAGGTATATTACTTGGAAGTTCAAGCATATTTCTGAATTCCACTTCTCCTTTGCTTGCTGAAGGCAGTTCCTCAGTCAGTGTGTGACAATGATCAGGCAGGTTATTAGATGTCTTAATTTCTACACAGGTAGCCTAGATGGTTTGATCAAGACTTTTTATTCTGTTGTGGTGAATGCAAGCCTAGATTCAGCCCATCACGTAACTTCAGAAATGTAACTGAAACGTTAAAGGTGCAGTTCAACTAAACTCCTTACAGAGTGATGAGACAGGACACAGTCTCACTGGGAGAAGGACTGCAAATGTGAGATCTGAGTCATTCTGTATATCCATACTTTATTTCACTGATTTTATAAGGGATCGTCAATATTAGTTTCACCGACAGAACTATATCTGTTTGGAAGAAGACTCTGGGCTTGGGGACCAAAGCCATTCTGTGGTCACAAATCCTTGAGTTATTTTGTTTAGGGAGGCATCACCAAAGTATGGAGTAGTCTGAAGCTCTAAGAACTATAGTGGAGAGTATAGGATTAATCCTCACGTGTGTAAAAGCTGGATGAGAAGCTATGTAAAACTTAAGCAGTGGATATAATGTCACATAAACAGTATACTATTACCTCTGAACAAATGAGAATAAATAAATATCTAGGATGATAAGTAAAAAGTACCTAACATTCATCAAAAGAATGTATGTGATCTAGTAATGTTTTTGCTTCTTTCCTCTTGAACAGGATGATGTAGGAGTCAATATACTAAAAACAAAGTAAAAAAAATTGTACAAATTACAATGAAAATATAAGAGCAATATTCATATATAAGTAATACCTTTTTGAAAAGGGAAAAGAGGAAGACCTGTGGAACCCCAGGCCAGTCGGTCTCTTCTCCCTGCCTGGCAAGATAATGGAGTGGATCCTCCTGGAAACTAAGCTAGGGAATATGAAAAATAAAGAGAGGATTGGTGAAAGCAAATGTTTTTGTCATTTTGTTTTGGCCTTTGCTAAGGACAAATCATGCCTGACAAATTTCTTGGCCTTCTGTAATGGGGTTAGAGTGTTGCTGGATAAGACAAGAGAGACTGTTGTCATCTACTTGGACTTGTGCAAAGCCATCAACACTGTCCCACACAACATCCTTGTCTCTAAATTGAAGACACATGGATTTGATGAATGGACCACTTGGTGGATCGTTTACTCAAAGATTGCAGTCAATGGCTCTATTTCTGAGTAGAGACTAGAGACAAGTGGCATTTCTTAGGGTTCAGTATTGTGACCAGTGCTGTTTAACATCTTTGTTGGTGACGTGGACAGTGGGATTGAGAGCTCGCTCAGCAAGTTTACTGATGACACCAATCTGTGTTGTGTGGTAGACACACTGGAGGGAAGGGACCTTGACAGGCTAGAGAAGTGGTCCCATGCCAACCTCATGAAGTACAAGGCCAAGTACAAGGTCCTACACCTGAGTCTAGGCAATCCCAAGCACAAACACAGACTGGGCCATGAGTGGATTGAGACCAACCCTGCAGAGAAGATCTTGGGGATGCTGGTTGATGAAAAACTGAATATGAGCCAGTAATGTTTATTCGCAACCCTGAAGGCCAATTGCATTCTGGGCTGCATGAAAAGAAGCATGGCCAGCAGGTCAAGAGAGGTGATTCTTCCTCTCTACTCTGCTCTTGTGACATCTCACCTGCAGTACTGCATCCATCTCTGGGGCCCCCAAAGTAAAAAAGGCATGGACCTGTTTAAGTAAGTCCAGGAGAAGGCCACAAAGATGGTAACGGGGCTGGAGCACCTCTCCTATGAGGACAGGCTGTGAGAGTTGGGGTTGCTCAGCCTGGAGAAGAGGAGGCTCTGGCAACAACTTAGAGCAGCCTTCCTGCAGGTCTCCCCCTTGAATGGGGCCTACAGGAAAGAAGGAGAGTGTCTCTTTATTAAGATGAGGGGTAATTTAAATTAGATAGGACTAAGAAATTCTTTATTGTGAGGGTGGTGAGACACTGAAACAGATCACCCAGATAAACTGTAGATATCCTCTCCCTGCAAATGTTAAAGACCAGGCTGGAAGGGGCTTCGAGCAGCTTGGTCTGGTGGAAGGTGTCTCTGCCTGTGGCAGGAGAGTTGGAACTGGATGATCTTTAAGGACCTTTCTGACCCAAACTGTTCTATGATTCTATGTTTTTATGACTCTATGATTCTGTAAAAATACTTATTTTGAAGGTACCTTCTGGACATGTTCTTTTTCTTCTTTGTTTTAGAACTTTAATCCTATTCCCACTGAAATTTTACCAGTAATGTTTTGTTTACTTTAATTCATGGATGTACATAGTGAAAAAAGATAGACAGTTTCCCAAAGGTTATGAATTAACAATTTTTCCTTCTTTTGTTTGTAGAAGCTTGAAAAATCACCCTTAATTCCTCAACTTCCCCAGTTCCCAAATAAAAATGTAATTATACATTGTTGAGAAAATGTCTTACTCATAATACATTTTCATTCTTTAAAAGAAAGTGAAAATAAATGTTGTTCTGATGCCAGTAATTTCTCCTGCTTTCCTCCCCAGTGTGAGACACTGTCAAATCCTGTAACAATGTCTAATGCTTCCCTGCTGTTGTTTACTGGAGGACCAAAGAGCTTCCATAATTCATCCACTTGCACCAGTTCTAAAGTTAATCTTTTTCTAACTGAATGCTCATTGATTTTTTACTGTTTTTGTGCATGATCATACATAAAATCTCTTCTTAAAACTGGATCATACGAACATATATCTTTCAATATATATATTCTATCTTTTTATTTAATTGTTTTGGGGTTTTTTTTGTAATGGTTGCTTTATATCATCTCTGTTATGGGCTTTATACCATGCTTTCTGAATGATGTTTAGCGTCTCAGAACTGTGACTCGGCTGCATCACACACAGTGAGACTTTTTTTCTTCTCTCAGCTTTCAGACCCTTGTGACCAGTCTTTCAGATATAACCCCCAGGTCTTCTGCATCATTTAAATTCTCACAATTGGCTTCTTAATGCCTCTCATCCTGCAATAACAGGAACTGATAGGAGCCAGTTTACTGAGTGAAAGCAAGCTGATAATTAATGGACAGATGGTGAAGAGCAGTGTCTCTTGGCTCCTGATCCTGAAAATCATCACCTTTTCTCCCACAGGAATAAGATGTGGCAAGTGGATTTATTCAGACGCAGAGGGCAGGGAGATTCAGTTCAGACATTGCCCATTTGCAGGGCAGAAATTTCTGCCTGTGCCCTGTCAGTTATCAGGCTTCCAGGGACTGTGGATTAGTGAGGGAGAGAAAAGCACATTTTCTACTCATTTTTACACGTGAATAACTGAGGATGTCTTTCATCTTGAGGAAGTCTTGGAGAGATCTTCCTCAAAGCAGGAACTGAAGATTCAGCTGTGACAAATGTGGCTGTGCCATATTTGAACATAACAGTGAGTTTTATTTATACTCTAATATATCCCTGACTTCAAGGGCACACCTCAGAGTGAACAAAGACTATGTCAACAAGTACTTTTCAGAAATGGTCCCTGACCTGTTATCTGGTGTTTGCATTTCATTATGCATTCATTTTTAATCCATTTGTCTAATGACTAAAGGCAAAAAGTGAAGTCATTCTTCTCTTTGCTGTTCCTTTAGTATGTTTGTTTCTTTCCCACTCAAGAAAAATAATTACGGACAGCAGATTCCAAATATTCTGGAAATGTCTCTTATATCAAATTGCCAAGATGCAATTTCCATAATAATACTTGTATCTTGTGTGGAGATCCAGTCTGATGTCACTCTGTGAGACGGACAGGTTCATTTGCTGCAATGTTTGTTTCATCTCCATTATCTGCAGAACCCCAGGCAAATAGTTTACAATGCGGATAGTATCCTAGAGCCAAGCAGAGGCTATCATGTCTGGTGATGTTTGACAGTTTGCAGAAATTGCTCAGGGAGCAAGGTCTTCTTCTTATAGCTAACAAGGCCAGCGTGTTCTGAGATTACGAGATTCACACTTTCTAATGATTTCTTCTCAGTTTTGCTATACTGCAATGGCAGGCTGGAAAGTAATTTGATGAGCACCAGCTAAACATATGCAGCACATATTTCTGACACGTGCAATTTTAATGCATACTGACTACTCAGACAGACATAATCCAAAGGCGACATCTGTTTTGGGACTTCATATTTTGGCTTTCAGTCAGGTGTGAAATAGAGGGTCTTCAATACGATGAAATATCGCTATCTTGCATTGACACAGAGAGCCAAAGTGTCCTTGGGTCAGCTTGCCACATCTGTTAGCAGTCCTCCATGTGGATTGAATTTCTGTGGAAACACACACCAAAAATACATTGCTAACTCAGTGTGGCATTTTGCTTTCTGCTGCTGGGCCATGGTTAGCACTCTGGAACTGCCAAACCAGTGGCAAAACGGATTTTCCTATAGTCTCTCCCTACTTAATTATCAGTGACTCACAAATTGCTTTTCATTTTCACTGTGTCAATCCTGGCAATCCCAGTGCTCCAAATGACCAATTAGTGACACGGCAGCAGAGGCACTTCGGCTGTCTTGGTTTAGAGCTGAGCTTAGCTTCTACTTAGGAGTGTTAACAGCCTCATAATTAGATTTCTTTCTAAACTTAAACTCAATTCTGTAAAAGATCCCAGAGGCTGAAAACCAAGCAATCATTTTGCTGGAATTACTACCATGTCCTTTATCCTGCCTGGCTTTTAACTGCCATATTTTTTATTGTGATGCTTCCTCACCCTTGCTTTCATTCACGGAATTCTGGAGACTGAGAGCTGTGCTTTAATACAGAACATGCACCACTTTCCACTATTTTGCTGCACTCACCTTTGCTAGGCAGTGAAAAATAGGTAAGCCTAAGAATTTCTGTTTTTCATGGGATGCCAGGGAAAGGGAATTGGCTAAATGGAGCAGAATGTGATGAAAGGATAAAGGGTGAGTGATGGTGAGGTGAAGTTGTTTTCTCCCTTCCTTGTCTCACCAGTCAGTCCTCCATCATACACTTGCTGTGCAGTTACCTTCAATCACTCTATCCTTCAGCTAGATGACCTGTGCACCCATAAACTGTAAATGACGCTGTGCAGTTAAGGAGATGTTTCCATAAGGAATTGGCGCAATACAAGGCAAGAACATTGCCATCAGTGACAGCAGCTCGTGTCGCAACATTCAGGAGGGGATGTGCTCTTGGCATGTGAAGTGCTGAGGCATTACATTTTGCAGCCTACCCAAGGACTGGCCAGCCTTCAGCTTGACCTATTTCATCCATGCTAAAACCACATTTTATAACAGCTGCTGCTGTGGCTACTGCAACCACAGGACTGAAACAGCTTCCATCATTCTCTTTCCTCCAGCTTGTGAGGGATAAAGCCATTGCTTTGCTTCAAAGAAGTGATATTCATTTCTATGCATGCACATCATGTCTTGTGGAAATCCGAGCATAAACATGCATAAGAGCCTCCATCTACAAAATTTCACCTTTGGGAATGTGAAGTCATATATTTATAAAAGCTTAAGTAATCTTGAAATAATCCCCATCCACTGGAGAAATAAAACAAAGAAGGTAGCAATGAAATGAAAATAGCATATATTTTGACATATATGCAGTCATTGTATCTAGCTATGAAGAACAATAGATCACAGTATAATTTATGTTTGAAGTATAATAAAGCCAATAAAATAGCTTCTATCTCAGCAATTTTGCAAAACAAAAAAAGAAGATTTTAGGACCTTTAAGTACCCAATATCTTTTGCTAATGGTTTGGGTAACAAAGTTGTTTCAAAACATTTGTTCAATTAAACAAAGCCATTCATTTAAAAAGTAGTGGTGAGATGGCTGTCAGTTTCTTCTCTCAAATAACAAGGAATAGGACAAGAGGAGAAGGCCTTAGGTTGCTCCAGGGAAGGTTTAGATTGAATATTAGGAAAAAATTCTTCACTGAAAGGGTTGTCAAACATTGGAATAGGCTGCTTAGGAAAATGGTTAAGTCATCTGGTCTGACATTACTAGTTTAATGGTTGGACTGGGTGGTCTTAAAGGTCTTTTCCAGCCTAAACAATTCTATGATTCTATGTGCTGCAAAAAATCCTTATTAGAAATCCAAAGCCGGACTTCACAATCAAAAGAGAAACTACAGCAGAATTTATATCCCTGAATGCAAAACCAAAACATTTAGGTGACATAGACACCAGAGGTGCTTAAGTAGTCCTACCACACTACTTACACACTTAAAGTTCTACCATTAGGTATACCTAGGGAGAGACCTACCAACTGACAGAATGACAAGCTCATAGGAACAGATCCAAAAGAAGGCAAATATCTGCTCTTTAGTGACCTTTCCAAGACTGCTTACACACGTATTACTAAACTGCCACTGACTACTAACAGTGCAAACAAACGTGCTTCTTTCACCAAACCTTGGTGTCAGGAATTGTCCCATATGCTTTCTTTCCTCCATGAGGGTCCTCATCATATCCTTTCCTGCCATATGTTGCTACTCATCTTTGTTAGAAAAAATTCTTCCTTCTCTCCTGCCCAATGTTAAAATTGACAGACAGCCTGTAACACTGTCATGTGGGCACTGGAAGGAGACAGTAACGCAAGCGGGAAATTGCACAATTACATAAGGAGACAGTTACGCAAGTGGCAAGACCTTTTAATCATCCTTCTTACAGATATTTCTATTTGTATATTTAAGGCTTTTGTTATGCATTTTAACTTATATTCCAAACTGAGAGATCATGTTTGGTTGTTTATAACCACAGTTTCACTAAGTTTGTTTAGAATCATTATTTCCAGCATACAGCCCCCAGCTCTTGGCGTGACTGATCCGTATCTCTGGTTCTTGGATATTTGTTTCCTTACACTTGTCAAATTGTGTCCTGTTTACTAAAAATCAGTCTGCTACTTATTTCCCCTCTGGTTAGCTCTTCACTAACCATTGCATTACATGTAATCTTTAAGAACAGATATTTTGCAGACTTTTTTTTTCTTTCCCTTGCTCCTCCCCCTGACTGGACCACTTAAAATTCTCACCCAGAAATCTGTATATCTATATATTACTTTTTCAGGCTGAATGGTTAAGCTCTTATATATTACGCATCATATATATCTCCTCTTGTCATGAGACTAAAAGAAATGACCTACTAAATGACCACACTTTAAAAGTGTATTGTTGCGGCTGTTTTGAAAACGTTTTATTTTTTTTATATTTTCAATATAAAAATTAAATTTTAGAATAATTAATATGGAGATGATTATGCATATATTGTGCATATAATTGTGATATAGGAATACAGTGGTTATTAATGTGAGGTTTTTTAGTACTGTAGCATATTGACAGAATTTATATTTATGAATTTTTATTAGAGTATTGGAAAGCCTACCTTTACAGCACTGGCTTATGAATTGCCTTCTGAAAAATTTCACAATGTCATTTGAAACCATCTAACCTCTTCCACCTTAAAAGGCAAGAAGAGTTGCTACACATGTTTGAAATTGATTTTGAAAGTGTAATTGATAAGGCAGCCTGTTCTGAACAGTGATTGTTAAGTGTTGCACAACATCGCTTGGGTAAAACTCAATTCAGGACAAACTATGAATGCATAATCTAATAAAGCATCAGATGTTACATTAAAACATCTACATATTTTATAAAGTAATAGTTCTACATAAATAGCAATTATTAGTGGATCTTCCAAGTCATTATCAACAGGGAATTAGCCAGCCCTGAGTGGACTACCAATGTTCAGCTGTAAGACAGACTTTCAGCTGTTAGACTGGTTGGTTTTTTCGCAAACATTCATGCATGAAGACTTTTATTCATGCCGGCTATGCTGTGATGTTATTGGAAATATTCACACAAACTGAACACGTAGAATCTGGGATTTTAGATAATCACCCACACAAAATAAAAAAGGTTGCCTTTCCAATTAGACCAATCCTACCTAGTAGACAACATGGGAATGCAAAGATCTCTGAGCAGGCTTTAAATTGACCATCTTGAGTACTGAAGCAATGATAGCATGAAATTCTACGTGGCATAATTTTCCTTCTTCTTGACTGAGCAAATTATCTTGAGGGTACCCAGTACATAAGCTAAATAGTTTAAAGCTAGTCTTTTTTCTCGTTATTGCACTATGGTCTTGAATATGTTTACATTCCAATTAGGGAGGCAAAATCATATTTTGGACATGGAAAATTTCCCAGGAGCCTGAATGTGTTACAATTTCTGTGCCATGTAAACCTGATTACTATTTGAAATAATGTGGATCACACAGGACAGTAACTCTATAAATTTGGATGCACAGTTATTGCCCAAAGAACTGGCCACAAATCACCCAGCACAAATAGGATTTATGTAGGATCTCATGATGTTCAGTTACTTCACTATAAGTAATTTTTCACTCCAACTTTCTGTATAGACAAAACAGTGAAATAGTGAAAATCATAAATAAAGGTTTTTAAATTATAGTTTCCCTTCTTATATTGAGGTCGAGAAACTTTTATTATTATCAAAAATATATGTATATTTTTAAATGTTTTAAAATCCCTTAGCTTGGTCATGTTGCTATGAAATTAGAGGTACTGGATGAAGTAGGGATTTCAGGGCAGGATTTTCAGAAAAAAGCTGAGAAACTTCCTTTCTCAACATGCGAATACTTTCTTATCTGCCATGATATCTCTCTGAGATCATTCATCCCAACTTCTTCTGCACAAGCTGGCCTTCCCTGGAGTTGTGCTTGTCCTCTGGCTGATCCTGATCACTCAGCATTTATCCCAGGTGATCCTTTCAGTTTCTCTGGAAAAGTAGTATTAAAAACATTACAAAGGAAAGAATTTAGCTCCATAAATCATTGCTGAAATCAAGGACTTGTTCACAGTCACAGTGAGGAGCATTTCTGTCTCCACAGGCTGTTGTGGCTCTGCGGGACATCTTTTGTTTATAAGCCTGGCCTCCAGCTGTAAATATCAGCCACAACGTCACAGAACTCTAGGTGGGAATTGAAGAAGTGTTGGTATCATCCTCTCAAAGGAGGATGTCAGGGATGGGTAGAGTGGGAGAGAGAGGAAGCTGTAATGTGATTTGTGAAATGCTTCAAGTATATTTTGAAAGGCACTGGCAGAGAATTAATGAAACAGAGAAACACAGACTTGGGTTGTAGCAAGCAAAGCAGAAGAATGAAAATAGAATGAGAGAAGCATGGAGATGAATAGGAGGTGAATGGTGAAGGGTATGAGGGCTCAGGCCAGAAAAAAAAATGTATAGGAAACGTCAACTGACAGAAGGTATTGATAAATTATATCTGATACAATAAGCAGTGTACCATATCATAATCTTCAAAAGGGTTAGGAGTAGAAATCAAATGATTCTGTGTGGGTGATGTAACTGGAGCAGGCAGGAAATGTGTATAACTATGTTTGAACACCGCTGGTCGTAACCACAGAGCCAATACATCTTAATGTCTTGCAGCCTAATGCAAATAATATCCTAAAAAAACAATAGAAAGAAAACTAGAGTGGAAAAGGGAATTCTTGCAAGCTTTACTGGCTGTTGGGAAGGAAAATGAAGACCACTGTAGAAGAAAGCATAGGGACAAAGAAGAAGTAGCAAAGTGGTGTCATGATAGAGTTAAGATAAAAAAGCTTTCCAAGCTGGAAAAAGGTGACATGAAATCATAAGTACAGCACATACTGTATTTAGAGGGTATCCAAAAGGTCATTGTATGTGTGAGGACACAAGGGAATGGAAATTGGTCCCCCAATTGCTAGTAGTGTTTGACTGAACTTCCTCATCTCGATACTACGCTAAGGTCTACAGTTCAGACTGTGTCTGTTTGACTTGATGACTTTTCCAATTTATCATGGAAGTGCTTGCCACTGTAAGGATTTTTTCAGGATGACCATGGTGCAGGGCTGCTCCAACTTGTCAAAAATTACAGCATCTGTGTCAGCTCTCCTGCAGCAAACCCTACCTTACTCTGGGAGAAGTGACTGACAGTGAAGGACAAAGGGTCCTTCACTCTTCACCAGTGCCGCTGATGTCGTGGTTCCCTGAAGATCACTGACACCATGTGATGACGAAGTGCTGAGGAGCAGCAAGGTCTGCAGAACCACTTTAAAGGAAACTTCTTTGTGAGAAGAAAAGAATTATTAAGGTCCAAATTTGTGTGTAGTACATTTGATCGTGGGGCAACTACTCATCTGCTGAAGAAGTAGAATGCATGGAGTACTTGAAGAGCAATTAAGGACAGAAAGGGAACAGGGAGAGGACATCACTGGATGGTATGATCTCACCCTGATACGGGTCTTCTTCCATGCTAAAATGAGGTATGAGCATGGCAGGGAGGCTTGTGTGGTTCTCTGCTGCCTCCATGATGCTCTTACTAGAAAGAACCTATGGAAGATAAAAGTTGTGCAGTGCTGTAG
>NW_009710762.1:6128-14139 GCF_000703405.1 Apaloderma vittatum | reverse complement strand
AACTGTTTAATTAACATGGATTAAGTGAAATCATCATTCAAATCAAGTAGTTCATTGATTTGTTAACTATGCATAATTAACCAGTAATCAACAAACTATATATTCAGGATCTATATCAGCAGTATAACAGATAAACCACAGTGTTAGACACTTAAAAAATGTTAGCAAACACCTACAAAATTGCTAAACACTATTCTAAACACTAAATGAACAAGTTCTAACCTCACCACCAACCTATATATTTTTACATCTTGAGCTCCCCTTTGTCCCTCACCCCTGGACAAGTGAGTTATAAGCATACACGTTTCTGGAAATGCCCATTCTCCTATTTACACACCTGTGCTCAAGACGTGAGTGCTCTAGCCTTATGTACATGCTCCTCCATAAGCTTTGCAAATGCACATGCCATGGAGAAACCTCTCCAAGATGTCACAATTTTTCATACTTCTTGGACACTTCTTTTCAACTCCTTATTTTCTCAAGAGTCTCCCTGCAATTCAGTGATTACTATTTGAAGATGTTTGTCTTAAACTTCATTATTGGTAATTTTCTTGTGGCATTACCATTTTTTTAGCGAATGTTCTCTCAGAGAACAATTTTGGACAGTCTATTCACACACCCTGTTTACACTCACATTCCTATCATTAGTTGTTATCTGGGCCATGTCACCAAGAAAAGGCCCCACGCTCTCCTGCACAGTTAGGGATAGGAGAAAGGGGAACATGTTCCCTAGGGAATAAATGGAGACATGCAAATGAGAGAAACAAAAAAAAGCAATTATTGAAAGTGATGAGTAGAGGTTGAAGTGCTGTTTCTCTCTTTCTTCGAAAAGGAGGGACTAATTTCCAGGTTAGGGAAAGTTTTTTTTATAGGTCTTAGGTGAGGATGTTTTTCCTTCTATTTTCCCACCATTTCCTATATTAAACAGTAAAGTACAAAGAACAACTGCAAAAAACCTCCTTATTTCTTCCATCACTAGGCACTTAGAACAGTTGGTATGAGGTTATTATTTCTTATTCTCACTCCCTCAAGACATAAGCAACCAGCCTGGCTGAAGCTCATAGAAGGCAGAAGGACTGTCCTTACTCATAGGTATTATGAGTTAGAGGAACCTTCATTTTGACCCACTAAGTCTGAGTCATGACTGTTGTACAGGTAAAGTATAAGTTAGCATAATTTATGTTATGTTTCTCTTATAAAGCGCTTTGCTAGTAAACATAACTGTGAAAGAATATTTCTGCATACTGAAATTGAGAGATTCTTCAGCATGTTACTAAAACTGAGGGACACTATATCTCGCATGTATCAAATATAATAATTTTCCTTAACTACATACCAGTCAGCAACTGGAGTAGTAGAGTAGGTCTCAGATTCTTCTAGGCCTTACATATTGCCACAACAAAATCTCTGTGATACTTTCATTATAGAGCTATACCTTAGTAAGAACATCCGGGTAAAGGCAGAGATCTTTTGTGAATATCCCAGCTCCAAATGAGCATATCTAAGTAAGCCTTAATACATTTTTTTTTTTTCTTTTTCAGCACAGCTTGCTGAGGCCACAAAATATTACAACTCCTTGTTAGCAAATTTTAAGTCAATTTTCAACACTTGATGACAGATCATCAGCTGACAGAGGGCCACCCTAAATTTTAGAGAGTACTATACTGATTTTTCTTTGCACCAATTAAATATGCAATTATACAACTCTAATACTATTACATGAATTTATTTCTTCTTGAGAAATAACAGATCTGATTCCTAGCGGATGCAAAGGTACCATTTTCAAACATTCACTGCTTTGTAAGTAGAGCTGCAGCCCAGTATTTTGGAATTTAATCATGGCAGATAATATTAGAACCTCAAACTGAAAGCTTCTTAACTAAGTATGCATTACTAGTAGCAGTGATATAGAAGATATTAGAAATAAACCAATATAAACTACCCAATTGCTCTAACTAAATGCAATATCAAGAGAGGCTGTAGTATATTCAGTTGAGTGTTTGCCTTTTTACAATTACATATAAGAATATCAGATGATTTATAGAGGTAAAAATAAATCATAGATGTTGTATAGATTTCTGTCCCTGATACTTTCCCTTTATGATAGACACAATAGCTTTTGATTTGATCTACGTAAAATGTTAAATATTCCAAATGTTCAGTTTTATTACTGGACAGTAATTTGAAATTATTTTAGTGCAAAATGTTGCAGAAATAAAAATTTTAAAAAGAGAATTCAGGGACAATGACAGCAATATATAAAAACTTACGCTCTACTAAACTTCTCTTCAGTATTTATGTATCTCTGGGAAGGAATAGCATTGACCTGTTAGAAAAACTTAGGAATAAATTGTCCAGTTAACTAAATCTAAAGTAGGATATGAGTTACAAAACAAAAACAGTCTTATACAACGTCAAATGTTAATGATGTGCTATAACATCCTGTATCGAATATATCACAGACTCTTACAAGAAAGCGCATGAACAAATTTCTAGTCTTCCACAGCAGATGGAGGTACTCACTTGCAGAGATATTCCTGGAATGGAAGTGTAGTAGGCTGTGGATACATGATTGATAGAGTAAATACAAGGAAACATCATTGGTGATGTTAACTCTGCAGGTCTTTACTTAAGTAAGGGACTCATTGCCTTGTGTTAACTCACCTAAAGAATGTTTAAGAACAAACTCAGGTCATTCCAACCTCAGGACAACCTGATCATAAGAGGTATCCATTGTATAAATCTAATAGGATTATATAAAACTAACAGGAAAAGTTCCTTAAAAGCAATAAAAGCAGGAAGCTGGATAGGGAATATTGGAGCTGCCTAATGACAGAAATGTAAGAGGAACACTCAGACGTGATAATATCACAGCAAAAAAAAACCTCAGTAAATTCTTTGCTTTTTTCCTCTACCGGTGAAGCAGTCTGGGAATAATGCTGCACCTGCTGGGTATTTTTTGTGGTTTTTGTGTGGGTTTTTTTTTTTAACAGGTTAGCGGAATTAGATATACTTTCTCCATATTTGTTTCAAACTAATCTCATACTTTCTGCATATTTGTTTCAAACAAGAGACCAAACAGATTTTTGTGTAAGATCTTAGCAAATCAGCAGTATTTGATGGTATTCTCCAGGTTGGCACTTGTGAAATAGCAAAGCAGCTGGCGAAGAGGAGAACCTGTCATCACAAGCAGCAATTGTGTCAGAGTATTGGTGAGTTGCCAATATAACTCCCAATCATGGAAAGTACTGTAGAGGCAATCTTACAAACTACATCCTAGTAAGTCTGACTTCTGTCTCTGGTGAGATTATACAGTCTATAAAAAAGAATGAAATCATGGGTAAGCATGAAAGAAAAAAGCTGAAATCATGGGTAAGCATGATGTTTTAGAGGTGGCATGGCCAAATTGACAGATGGAAGGAAATCCTGCCCTACTAATCTGCTGGAGTTCTTAGAAAGTATAACAGAATGTGGACAAAGAGGAATCAGGTACACAATATGATTGGATTTTCAAAAAGTCTTTGACAGGGTTATATGCCAAAAGTTACTAAAGACACTTAGGTGTCTTTAATCAAACAAGTGACATAAAGTTTTGGGTGATCAGCACAGAACTTAATTAGGCATTTTACTAGGTGGATTTCAAGGTCTAATTAAGCACCTGAGCTACCTTTGCAGTAGGTGTAGAGAATTAGGCACCAAAGAATTTATAACTGCCAGCACAAAGAGTAAGGAAAATGAAACTTTGCTATAGACTAGGAGATAAATTTTCATACAGAGACAAGAGATTTGTCCCTTCTCTTTCAAATATTCATACATTTAGCAGAAGAACAAATTCAGGTTAAAATATTGGAGAAACACTGCTGGAGACAGGAAATATCTTCTGACTGCAGGTATTTCTCATAATATATTGAAAGTTCACAAAAACTAACTTACAGCAGTCACTCAACAGTGAGTTTTTAGCCAAAATAAAAAATCAAAGTTTTTTTAGATTTCTTCATAGAAGCATAGAACAGTTTGAGTTGAAGGGGACATTAAAAATCATCTAGTTCCAACCCCCCTGTCATGGGCAGGGACATCTCTTATTCAGCAACTGAAAGAATGAAATAGAAGCTAAAAACATAAAGACGAGGATCTACCTAAACTATTTTCCAGCTCTGAGCATTAGTAATAGTAAAGCCTGACAAAGGTTAAAAAGTCCAGCTGTGGTAAGTTCCAGCTGATCTGGACACTTACTCTAGAGTACCCGATGTCTACTTTTCAGAACATTTAGTGCCTGCTGTACTTTACATTCAGTGGATTTAAGTGTGCTTGATACTTTTCTACATCAGAGCACACACAACTTAATTACAGGAGTCAGAGAAAAATGTGCAGAAATTTGGAGGTGAGTCCGGATACATGCATGAACATGGTGTCAGAGGCAGGGATAGAACACAAAGATCCCCCTGGTAGCTATCAACTTCAGTATTTTTATTTTTTTTTCCACTAGTACTCCTTGTTTCACCCACGATCTACTATACAAATTTTTGTTGTAATAATTGACATAGAAATCCTGCAGAAAAAAAGCTTCCTTCAGTTTTATTGTTTCATTCAGTCTAAAATTCAAATCTGAAATGACCCCTTGCTGCAGTATGTCAAACACAAATTTAAGAAAGCTAAGCATATTAAGAAAGAAAAAGGCTTGTGTGCAGCAATTACAGAAGGAAGACCCCACTAATGGTTTTCAAGGTAGTATCAGAAACAACCAAATCTTCACACTGCAACTAGCTCTCTACGAGGCAAGATTAGTATAGTAGGTGCTGAATTTAAGCAATATAAGCCATAATGTGCTTCTTGGTTTCACAATCCAGTTCAGTCCCCCTTCTCTACTAGTAGAACAGATGATCGTATAGGATTTGAAAATCTTTTCAAAAAAAGGAACATGTTGGAAATGGGATCATGATATTACAAGACACCCAAAGATAAAGCTTGACCAAGATTGACAGGTGCTTTTCTTCGAGGCAGGGTGAAACACATCTAGAAGTAACTTATAAATGCTAAGTACCAAGAACTATGTTTTTGAGTGTCTTTGACAGTGCAGGCAAGGCTTGGCTCTTAATGAGATGTATAGTGCATGCACTGAAGAGAGATATCCTAAACTAGCCTGAGAAAAGATGACATCTTGCCTAAATCAGAGAGATCCCAAATTCCATGCTAATATCAGGTAACATGACGTGTACCCCATTTCTGTTGCAAGTCGGGTGATATTGCCAGGGTCATTGAAGTACATGTGGGACTGATGGTTCAGGATTGAGACACTGAGCTACTGTCCCAAAACATTAACAATCCATAGGAAAACTGCCTTTAGAGGAATGACATTGGACTTACCATTAAAAATCCACCTCATTCTGCTTTGTGTGATATTTTTAAATGCCACCGTGACCTTAGTGTCCTGTGCCCATTCATTGCTTCTTAGCAGATTGCTGCACACAAGCTTAGTATATCAGGCATTTTTTTCCCCTCAGACGTTGACTGGGGGGACTAGCAAGTGTGTACAAATCATGACAGTATAGTCTAGGTTCATTAGCTTCTTAAGCTCCTCACGACTTCTGCTTGAGTAATTATTTAACACGAGCATAAAAAGTTCAATAAAATACTGTTAAGACACAGATATAATCACCACTGCCAGTAATAAAACAAATTATATAAAACAGTTAAAAACCCCAAGGAATAATTGCTTGATAGTTGATTGGCTGCATCTCTTATGGCTAAAAAAATAATCTGACCTTTCTCTTGTTACCTGTGAGTAATCAAACAGCAGAGCGAGATAATGCTGTCATTAAGGCACTGTGGCCATGTGAGTGACAAATACTCTGTGCAGCACATACATGCTGGACCTGACATTTTCCCAGCACCAGTAATTGTCTGTCATTTTTCTTTTATGCTTTAACAGCTCCTTAAATATGTCAGGACTAGACACGCTTACCCTGAGTGAACATTCCTTTGAATTGATGGATGTAAAACATATACAACACACTGACACTTGAAACTTTGTAGATTTCCTAAAGCAACAAAGCTGTTAAAGGTAGGGCAAAGTTGATTAAGTGCGGAAGCATTAAACTTTTAATGGTGTCTCATTGATACCCTGCATAATTGTTGCTATATTCAGTGGCTGTCTCTGTAAGTGCTCCTTCATTATTCAACAGGCCAAGGCGCTTTGTGAATGCCATCAAAATCAATTACAGTTTGGCTACTTTGGGGGGCCAATGAGGCAAAGAATTAACCTCCAACTAATTTCCAAAGTCATTTACTCACTGATAGCTTAGCACATTTACATCTGCAGGCACTGTATGTTATGGAGCATTTACAAAAATAGAGCATGCCATAAGGTATGGGAAGAAAATCAGCTGACAATGATAAGGGGACTGTTGGGGCAATTGGTAATACATGAGCAGTCCAAATAAATGTTACAGATTGAAGATTTTACGCAAAGACCATATACATGAGAATTAATCTGCCGGACACATTTCATCCACTGTTTAAAAATCAACATACTGGTTGGCTTAGCTGAAAACATTCATAATTACAAGACATGGTCACCCAGCTATCTAATTGATTCCATTACTGTTGAATATCATAACTGGATTAATTAAGGTTATAGTATGGAAAGAGGGATGTTGTGAATTAGAGCTTAGAAGATGCTGTATTTTCACTAGGCTTCAGAGAGCTTTTTTTAGGCAAACTTTCATTCATCGTAATGTGAATATCTTAGACAAAGGGCAAGATGACAATCTAAAAAGGTAATCTTTTTCCTCTCTGAAGAAAGGAGCTGTTAAGTTTCTCCACAGAACCTGAAAAAGGAACAGAGGGGGAACAGTCTCAACAAATGCCTATGCAGTAAAAATACACACACTATTGTGTGGCCAGTGCTGACTACAGGAAAAGGTGTCTTTTCATATTGTGGCCAGTGTTGCGACCATAAGCACTAGCCTGAGACCCCTTCTAAGCAGCCACTGTATACTTCATGAAAAACCTGCAAAGATCCTATAGTCTGTTGTCGCTCTCAGAATCACAGTACCGAGGCTTTCTGGTACTTCCATGATCATCTTGCTGATGGAGCCATCCTGACTGCCAGACATAACAGAGATCATATTTGTGTTTCAACACATTTTTTTACTGAAACACAAAGAGAGAGCACCTCAAGCATTTCTGGCTGCAGAACTAGATGGAAGCTGGATGTTTCAGACTGAACAAAACTATGCCATATTTCAGCATATGCAGATGCTTTGCAATCATGGTGTACAAAATACTATTCAGTCAGGTCCCCACAAACTGGTTGCATTTTTCAACACCTGCAAAACACAGTGCTCTTAGAATCATAAAATCATGGAACAATTTTGGTTGGAAGAGACCTTCAAGATCATCAAGTACAACCTTTGTCCTAGCCTTATCAACACTGCTAAACTATGTCCCTCAGCACAACATCTACCCATCTCTTAAACACCTCCAGGGATGGTGACTCAACCACCTCCCTGGGCAGCCTGTTCCAATGACTGATAATCCTCTCAGTAAAGAAATTCTTCCGAATATCCAACCTGAACCTCCCATGGTGCAACTTAAGGCCATTTCCTCTTGTCCTATCACTCGTCACTAGGGAGAACAGACCAACTCCCGCCTCGCTACAACCTCTTTTCAGGTAGTTGTAAAGAGCAATAAGGTCTCCCCTCAGTCTCCTCTTCTCCAGGCTAAACAGCCCCAGATCCCTCAGTCATTCCTCTTTACAACACATGCTCCAAATCCTTTACCAGCTTGGTGGCCACCTCTGTACCCTCTCCAGCACCTCAATGTCCCTCTTGTAGGTAGGGGCCCAAAACTGGACACAGTACTTGAGGTGAGACCTCACCAGAGATGATTACAGAGGCATGTTCACCTCTCTGCTCCTGCTGACGACACCATTCTTGATCTAGGCCAGGATGCCGTTGGCCTTCTTGACCACCTGGGCACACTGCTGGCTCCTGTTCAGCCGACTGTTCAT